>NC_056751.1:625095543-625117046 GCF_019279795.1 Protopterus annectens | reverse complement strand
CAGCAAGTGATGTTTATGTTGCTAATGCAGCTGAAGAAACTGTGGGTACTGATGAGAGAAAGGTTTAATTGGATGATGTTTGTACTGATAGTGTATATGAAGCTGTGGGAATAGTAGCTGTTGATGCTGGAAATGCTTCTGTTGTTTGTATTATTAATGTTGAAGTTGCACTTTTAAGAGCAGCACTTCGTTGATGCTGGATAATTTTCAGCAGTTGATGTTTGTGTTGCTATTGTTGAAGATGTAATTGTAGAAACAGTAGATGCTGACAATTGATAGGTTTCAGCAGTTGGCAAAGTTGTACTTTTAGAAAAAGTAGGTGCTGATGTTAGAAAGATTTCAGCAGTTGATGTTTCTGTTACCAATGTTGAAAATGTACTTGTAGAAAAAGCAGCTGCAATGAATATTGGAACTGAGGTAGATTATGTTGCTTCCTGAGTGGATACAATTGTACTTGCTGGAATTGTCGATGTTGTAGTCACTATTACCGATGCTGTGATGACTTCCTTTGTAGACTTAGTTGGGACTGTAGATGTTATTTTTGATTTTGTAGTTGCTGTTGTTGTATCTGAAGGGACAGTAGATGTAGCTGATTTGGAAACTTCAGCTGTGGTTGTTGCTTTTACAGATGGATGTTGGACTTTACTGTCTACAAATATAGTATCACTTCCTTTTTCAGTTGATATTTCTGAGGCTGCAGTTGATTCACATGGCATGTATTTACAACAAAGAATTCTAATTTCGTAGTTGTAACAAACTGGTGGAAGTTGTGCCTTGTTGTAACATATTAGTCCTGTTACATTGTTGCATATCACTTTTTGCCCGACATCTTGAATTGAAACTGAGGGGTAATCCACTGCTCTACATTCCACGTCTTTTGGATAGTTACATATTTCATAATGGTGTTTCCTTATATTTTCAAATGTTTCAAAGTCTCCATCACCATTCATTCCATTTTCAGGATAACTGACATCATACCACTGAGACCACTGACATACTTCCTTGACACATCCTGTGGCACTAGTTGGGAGCAATCCTATAAACAGACATAATGCACAGATGAACAAATGTCCATACTTTCTTTCAAATCATATAACAAGATATGTATACCATGCCTTAAATGGCTCTGTTACTTTATTAACTTATACTAGCTAATATGTCTAAAGCTAGCATTTTATACATCTTTCTTCCAGTTATTAACACTGTAGCACAGTGAATCAAAACATCTATTTTCTTGTTATGCTACCATATATAACAGTTTCCCCAGAATTATGCTTTATTCTTTGATATGAGTTTGCATTTATCATTTAGTGAAACAAATATGACTGACCTACACTGATTTTAAGAAAACTTAATTTTCTTTGCATCTGTAACATTTACTTGACAAAATATGCCACATTTTAGATGAAAGCAGATGTACACACACACACACACACACACACACACAGACACACACACACACACACACACACACACACACACCATTCCTTCATCCCAGAGTAATGCATTGTCTAAAGAAAGAAACCAAGTGGAGTAAACATGAGCATGATCCTTGGTTTCTTTGTTTTGCTGTTAATATATTAACTATGAATGTATTAAGCTTGTTTTTTTCTTTTTTGCAGACACCCAGGTGTGAAATGTAGTGTGCTTGGGCTTCAACAGTTTGTCTGACAATTACTGTTGATGTGTGTGTATGTATGCATGAATTAATGGCTAAGTGTGCCTGTGAGTACAATCAGATGAGGGCATCTGTGTGTGTGTCATGCGCTGTCATAACTCTAAACCCTACACCAATGAGCAAATCCTGCAATACTGGGGTGGCACTAGACACAAGGGAACATTTAAATATTTACTCTCTAGTCACATAATGGTTTTGGAGCATGAAAGATGTATGGGTGGGAGGAACTAGACACCAGGGATACTCTTTAAATATTTGAATAAGTCACTTAAAAAAGTTACAGGAACAACAGGGAAAAGGCTTCTGATCCTGTACCTTCACCACAGCAAGCAGCTTGTTAACAAAGGAACTATACCTAACTCTACAGATCAAGGAGGTTGCTTAAATATAACCCTAAGTCACATTAAGCAGCTCCTTAACTGAGTTTTATTTCTGTACACTAATACCAGAGACCAGGTGGCTACTTAACTATTACCTTAAGTCACTTTAAGTAGCTCCTTAACTGAGTTTTCATCCTCTATTGCAACTAAGGACTTCATGAAATGCTAGTTCTTGCATCCAGATGTATTTTCTGAATAATAATATGTAAGGAACTATAATATATGGTATTACTGACTGACTGCATATGGTCAGTGAGTTACCATGGTCTCGTGGGTATAAGGGCCAAAATTAGGAGTGTTCTATAAAATCAGGGACAGTTGAAAGGGATGGGATGTCTCCATACAGGAGAGCTGATATATTGCTAAATGGGCATGCTGAAGACTTCAAGACAAAGTCGGGACTAGATGACACAAGGAAGAAACTTTAAATATTTTTTCGATATGACTAACTTAAAAAGTTAATAGAGGTACAGGTCTAGCATCATAATGCATTAGGAAGAGTGAAACTCTAATATCTGGCATTATTTGCTGACTGTAATCATCCATGATTTATAAGGAGCAGGGAAATAAAAAGAGGCAAGGACGCTCTGTAAACTAAGCGACAGGTAAGAGGTGTGGTGAGTGTGTGTGTGTGTGTGTGTGTGTGTGTGTGTGTGTGTGTGTGTGTGTGTGTGTGTGTGTGTGTGTGTGTTGACTGTGAGCATGTATGTGGGAGAATAAATGCGGGGTGCCTCTTCCAACATGTAGTGTAAAGTATTGATTAGCACTATAGTAATGCTGTGCAATTCAGAGACATGCAGATTAGCTATTAATGGGTTCTTTACTCATTGCAACTAATTTGTCTCAATGATATTTTCCACATTTGCAGACACAGGCCCTTTTGGTTACAGTTGTTAGCACCCACAATGACGGTTCTTTGTGAATCCGGGGAATAATATTACCTAAATGGCATATGCTGTCCAGACAGCTATAAGGATACTGATTTTTTCTATCACTGGCTGGTAGACCTGAACTATATATATATATATATATATATATATATATATATATATATATATATATATATACACATATATATATATATATATATATATATATATATATATATATATATATATATATATATCCATTTCCATTTGTTGACTGCTTTTAGGGATGCTGTTTAATCTTAATGGTTTCTTTTTTTAACTTTTTATTAGTTCACATAAAGAAAGAAAAGACAACACAAAATATAAAATTCAGCCATCAGATAAAACAATTAAACTATATACAAAGTCTATAACAAATAATAATATTAAACAATAACATTAAAATATTTCCTAACAAATCTTTAAGTTTTGCCAATATAGTTTCTTATGAGAGATATTCATGGTTCTATTATATATAATTTGTAATTCTTTGTTACATACACTTTTCACTAGACAAACAAAATCTGAAAAAGAGAGGATGTTTTTACTTTTCCAATTCATTGTGGTTAGAATCTTAACTATTTCTGATGAAGTCTTATTCCTGAAGAAAGTAATTATTAAAATTAACTACACTAATGTTAATGTTCTCACAGTCATTCCTTTTTGTGTGCCTCCGTGGTTTTTATTTGGTTTTAGAAATTCTGTTGACCTTCTGTTGGAATACATTGACCACTGTATATATTGTGAGTTATTGTACAAATCGATCAATAAATGTAACTATTGTAAAAAAAATTCATCCACTCCTGTAAGTACTGTAATGGACTATGTTCAAAACTACCTTTGATATAAAAAAAATTAATATAACTTTCACTTAATAGTCATTTCCTTCTACTCAATAAGTTCAGCTTATGTTGTACTTTGCTTCCTGTGCCTTGTTTGCTTCTTTCGTCTATATAATTGAATTTGCACCTTCTTATCTTTTATAATTCATTTAATTGCTATAAGATCTTGTATTTGCTTCTTTCGTCTGTATAATTGAACTTGCCCCTTCTTATCTTTTATAATTCATTTAATTGCTATAAGATCTTGTATTTGCTTCTTTCGTCTGTATAATTGAACTTGCCCCTTCTTATCTTTTATAATTCATTTAATTGCTATAAGATCTTGTATTTGCTTTTTTCGTCTGTATAATTGAATTTGCCCCTTCTTATCTTTTATAATTCATTTAATTGCTATAAGATCTTGTATTTGCTTTTTTCGTCTGTATAATTGAACTTGCCCCTTCTTATCTTTTATAATTCATTTAATTGCTATAAGATCTTGTATTTTCTTCTTTCGTTTGTATAATTGAACTTGCCCCTTCTTATCTTTTATAATTCATTTAATTGCTATAAAATCTTGTATTTGCTTCTTTCATCTGTATAATTGAATTTGCACCTTCTTATCTTTTATAATTCATTTAATTGCTATAAGATCTTGTATTTGCTTCTTTCATCTGTATAATTGAACTTGCCCCTTCTTATCTTTTATAATTCATTTAATTGCTATAAGATCTTGTATTTGCTTCTTTCGTCTGTATAATTGAACTTGCCCCTTCTTATCTTTTATAATTCATTTAATTGCTATAAAATCTTGTATTTTTTCTCTTTTCGTCTGTATAATTGAACTTGCCCTTCTTATCTTTTATAATTCATTTAATTGCTATAAGATCTTGTATTTAGCTTCTTTTCGTCTGTATATAATTGAACTTGCTTCTTATCTTTTTTTTATTCATTTATTGCTATAAGATCTTGTATTTGCTTCTTTTCTGTATAATTGAACTTGCCCCTTCTTATCTTTTATAATTCATTTAATTGCTATAAGATCTTGTATTTACTTTTTTCGTCTGTATAATTGAATTTGCCCCTTCTTATTTTTTATAATTCATTTAATTGCTATAAGATCTTGTATTTGCTTCTTTCATTTGTATAATTAGACTTGCTTATCTTATCTTTTATAATTCATTTGGTTGCTTATAGAATACTGTATTCGCTTCTTTCATTTGTATAATTGAACTTGCACCTTCTTATCTTTTATAATTCATTTAATTGCTATAAGATCTTGTATTTGCTTCTTTCGTTTGTATAATTGAACTTGCACCTTCTTATCTTTTATAATTCATTTAATTGCTATAAGATCTTGTATTTGCTTCTTTCGTCTGTATAATTGAACTTGCCCCTTCTTATCTTTTATAGTTCATTTAATTGCTATAAGATCTTGTATTTTTCTGCTGTTTATTGTACTGCTTCTCTGAAGCCCAGGTCATGGCAGAAAAGGGTTTTTGGACCAGCCCACCTACCTGGTTATCAAATTGCAATAAATAACTGGCATACATGAAAGGTATACATATAATAAAATAAATTATAGTATAACATTTATATTGATACAGAAAGAGTTTACATAAATAAATAGTTAAATGTACCTTCATTGTTATCTTTACAGAAGGTGCAGTGATATGTATAACGTATTGCACAAAGAATAGAGGTGAGAGAACAGCAAGGTAGGGATCATAGAAGGATAGAAACCGGGGAGAGATCAGAAATGAAGAAGGAGTATAGGGGTGTATATTCATCGAAGTCTACTTACTTTGAATGGCTATTTATTAAAGTGACATCATCGAATGACCCTTCATGGAACATTCACATCAGCAAACGTTTTTCCCAGAGAAGCAGGTCACTTGGCTAACATACAGAAATTTGCCCTTTTCCTCACTGTAGTATGATCTTGGAGTTGGTTTATATAAGTAGGGGGATGTGGGGGGCATAGCCCCTCACCTTTCTTGGGTTTGATGTACTGTGACCTGTGTCTAGGTAGGTATGCTGGCCAAGTGATTTCTTACCATGAGGAAAATGTTCACTGATGTGAACGTTTGATGAAGGGCCATTCGATGATGTCAGTTTGATGAATAGCTGTTCCAGGTAAGTAAACTTCGATGAAGTGATATAGACGCGGAGTATAGATGTCAAAACATAGAATGATAGAGACAGGTGAGTTGATAGGGCAATATTTACCAGGGTGTAGGAATGATATAAAGTATGAGAAGAGAGAATTATCCGAGGCAGTGAAGTAGATTTTTAGGCCAAAGGGCATGGCCAGTTAGAAGGTAGGTGCATTGTTAGGTTCTAAAGAAACCAGAGTTGGTAAGGTTCTTGCCTGAGGTATGGGGGATTGAGTTCCACGGTTTAGCTATGTCGATACTGCAGTGATGGTTTAATTTAAACTCTCACAAGAAGTTTAGAAACTGAGGTCTCAGGTTTCTAGCTGGGATGCGTTTTTCTGCAACGGTGGATATATGTGCACATATAATAGGCTTTAACATTTATTTTATGCAGCCTTTAGTTGATTAATTGTCAACAGCATTGATAGTTCTAGCCATTTATTTTTGAAGAACTTCAGAATGATGATGCTTTATTAAACCATTAGCATATTTAGTTACCTTATTGTATGTTTGTTCAAGTTTTGGAATATTATTAAACTGAGGAAGAGTACAGAAAGGTAAGCATGAAGAGTGTTTGAGCAGTATATTCATTTAGACTGTTGTATTTAAGTAGGGCTTGCATTTTTTTTGAGAATGTTTTTGAGGGTTTTAGAAATGAAACAGACAATATTTTTGTCACAGCGTTGTTGATGACTGATGATTATTCCAGTGTTTGGCACAGGAAATTTGGTCGACTGATGTATTGTTTTTAGGGGTAATATTGATTTTGTCTAAGCCAGACAGTAGTAACTTAGGTTAATTGGAATTATGGAGTAGTCAAGACTCTGTGATCCACTGTTCTATGCACTGTAAATTTGTCTGAGTTAAATACTGAAGTAGGTTAAGGGAAACAGATGAGCAGATGAGGGTGGAATTGTCTATATATAGTATTAACGTGACATTGGGAATTGCAGTATACATATCATTAACAATGATACTGAAAAGGATAGGTCTGAGTATACATTATTGTGGTTCTCCTCTACTGATAGTAAAAAAGGATTAGTTAGTGAACATTTGACTGTTTGGAATCAACCAGAAAGGTAGCTTTTAAACCATGTTAAGGAATTGCTACTAAGAGCCATTTTGTCCAGTCTTTGAAGAAGAATGGAGTAGAAAACAGTATCAAAGGCCTGACTGACTGTTTTCACATAAGATGCACATTGGCTAATTCTCACTGCTGGTTGAAGAATGTTTTCTGCCCTATTGGGACTCCACAGTTGTTCTTGGTTAAGGAATTTTTTTTCAGCCCCTACTGGGGCACTGGAATTTTTTATTACCCTCTGAATGTACTCTTTGATCTTCCACTCCCTGTTATGAGTAACTACACTCAGAATCACTCCATACCTCTCAAATGTCCAGATTTCTGCAGAACGCCCAGATTTTTGCCTCATATTTCTGGTCTGTAACTCATAAACTTTGTATTTTCTTGTCTAGAGGAGTGAAGTAACTAAATAATGACAGTCATTTCAGTTTCAGACTTCATATCTACCAGAAATGTGCAGTAATGCAAAACTGTTATTCTAGCAACTTTCTAGGTTTATAAGAGCAATATTTAAAATCTATCTCTGTTTTTGGGTCTTTTGTTCCTTCATTATTTTTTGGCTTTTTCCAGATTGCTTCCACAAAGAGGTTGAGAGGTATGAACTAAGCTATCACTTCATACTAGTCTGTGGTATGAACCACACTGTCACTTCTTACTACTCTGTGGTATGAACTATGCTGTCACTTCATACTAGTTTGTGGTATGAACTACGCTGTCACTTCATACTAGTCTGTGGCATCAATCATGCTGTCACTTCGTACTACTCTGTGGTATGAACTATGCTGTCACTTCATACTATTCTGTGGTATGAACCACGCTGTCACTTAATACTACTCTGTGGTATGACCACACTGTCACTTCATACTACTCTGTGGTATGAACCACACTGTCACTTCATACTACTCTGTGGTATGAACTACGCTGTCACTTCATACTATTCTGTGGTATGAACCACGCTGTCACTTCATACTACTCTGTGGTATAACCATACTGTCATTTCATACTACTCTGTGGTATGAACCACGCTGTCACTTCATACTACTCTGTGGTATGAACTACGCTGTCACTTCATACTACTCTGTGGTATGAACCACGCTGTCACTTCATACTACTCTGCAGTATGAACTACACTGTCAATTCATACTACTCTGTGGTATGAACTACGCTGTCACTTCATACTACTCTGTGGTATGAACCACGCTGTCACTTCATACTACTCTGCAGTATGAACTACACTGTCACTTTATACTATTCTGTGGTATGAACCATGATGTCACTTCATACTACTCTGTGGTATGAACTATGCTGTCACTTCATACTACTCTGTGGTATGAACTATGCTGTCACTTCATACTACTCTGTGGTATGAACCACGCTGTCAATTCATACTACTCTGCAGTATGAGCTACGCTCAATTCATAGTATTCTGTGGTATGAACCACGCTGTCACTTCATCCTACTTGATGGCAGTTAAGGAGCACATTGTTTTCCCCCACCTTTCAGCAGTTAAGTTTGAATGCAGTATCCATCTGGAATAGTGGCATTATAGCATATATCACTTTATAAAAAAGCTCAGCTGTTAAAGATTTTCTTTACTTGGTGCTTTAGTTGTGTTACTTGGTCACATACTCATTTCTTTAAACTTACAGTATGTAATGCCTATGGGTTAGAGTGATAATTGTGCAATTTTCTTACGGTAAAAGCTAAAGTTCTCTGATGTATTTTATTATGGGCAGCAGTGTTAGGAAGAAGCCCTCCCCCACCCCCAATGCAGAGTACAGTTACCTGCAAAATCATGCAAGGGTATGAAACAGTGATGGATACCCAGTTAACCTGTGGAAGAGGTCCTGAAGAAGTGGCTTACATAAAGACCTGCCGTATATTGTGCCTGTTTAAGATGGCACTTCCTGGAGTACAAAGGAACATCATTGTTATTTGATATCTACTGCCTTAGAGTGAGTGTTGCAGTTTCCTTCCACCTTATTGTATTAACATATACAGTCTTAGGAATAGTTGTTTCATATGTTGCACTTGTCCTAGTGGAGTCCAGTTTTTACTCTGAAATTGTACCATAGACGTACCTGTCTCTCAACTGAGAGGTCCACTGACTTACCAATAGTTTTTTTGGCTGCTTTCTGTCCACTGTCTGCTACTTAATGTTTCACTCTTGACTCCTTGTCAACTTTTTCATATTTCTTTCTGGGCTGGTCCTGTTCTTTCTCCTTCTCCACCCTCTTACTGATATCTTCTACAACGTCCTATTCTGTCTCATACTGTCTTCCTTCTCTTTCTTGTTAATACTGTCCATCTTTTTCCTGTTAGGATTTAACACTCCCACTGATATTGCTGTTTCCTAGTCTGTTAAAATGTTTTACTTAACTTCTGCTGCTCCTGACTGTTTCTACTCAGGATCCAGTTTGGGCCCACTCTGTTTTGCCTCACTTATCTCTGCTGTGCTTCACTCTTCTACCCTACCCATATCCACACCCACCCCCTAACATCACTTTCTTTATATTTGGTTAACCCCTCCCATCCCAGATGTTAACCCATCATGCAGTACCTTTCACTTTCCCCCAGTATCAGCAATTTAACACCCATCTCAGTATGAACAACTCACCTTCTACCTGTCACCTCTCCAAACTTCAAACATTTAACCTCCAGTCTGCTTGGCACTTCACACTCCTAACTACCACTATCAGCAATTTAACACCCATCTCAGTATGAACAACTCACCTTCTACCTGTCACCTCTCCAAACTTCAAACATTTAACCTCCAGTCTGCTTGGCACTTCACACTCCTAACTACCACTATCAATACCCCTGACAGTCTTCATATACCACTGTTACACCTCTTTTTCAGTTCACATTATTACATAATTAAAACTATCTGACTGTAGGCTAGCACAGAATATTCCCACTTTTGTCACACATTTTTTACTATTACTGCAGCTAAGACTAAGGCTAAATGAGTGCCTCCAACTCTCATAACATACTCTTCCTTCTTAGCTTTGACTACCCTACTTACGATGGACTAACAAAAAGTACTGACATCATTATTTCTCTCCTATTATTCTGCTACATATCTGTGGGTGGAAGTGCACATCTGGTGGTGGACTGACCATATCCATCCAAGCACGTCTTTCAATAGGTGAACTTATTTCCTAACCATGAAGTTCCAGGATTAATGCAGCAAAACTCCTCATAGTGTTTGCCACTTCTCTGCTCCCTTTTTCAGGTGTAACATGCTGATGCAATATTTCCTAGTCAACCACCTAAAATTAAAGACTTATCACTGGCTTACATGGACATTTGTAGTATAAATAACAAGTTGTTGGAATACCTAAAACACCAAAAAGCACTCCAGGAAGGAAATGACCACTAAATAGTTGTATCTAGAGAATTTAGTAAAGCAATAATACATAAACGCTTTAACTTAAATCACCACGTTTTCGTCGTATAAATCGCAGACTTCATCAGATATACATACTAAACAAATAGCAGCAATTTAAATCCCCACACATTTCACAAACCACCAATGGGAATCTAAAACCAATCAACCTATTAAACAATCCGTCATTCAAGTTGTTGGAACAGGAAGTAGTGTCTCATCAACACAATCGTGCAGTTATTTGTGTTGTTGCTTATTCTTCATCATGCTGATTGCACATCTTCCTTTATCAGTTTTTACATCATTACAGCAGCACTGAGGTGTAGAGGGATAAAGCCCTGATTATGGCCTAGGTGGCTGAAGGTTGGTTAGCAGCCTGTGTATCTGAGATGCAGACAGGGAAGCATGGCATATGCATCCTGGGGGGAAAGAGAGGGGAGAGGCTTGCTTCCAGGGTACACTAAGCAGTTTTATTTCTCTGGTGATGACTGAAGAAACAATAGCAAAGTGCTTTCAAGGACTGGCAGGGTTTCCTGCTGTTGCTTGCCCTTTTAAATGTAACTGGTGGTTCAGCACTATATGTGTATTGCACATCCCACCCCCAGGAAGGTTACTAATGGTGGGAACAAAGTATAATAACCCAGAGCAGCAGCAAGACGATGCGGTGATGGGAAGCCTCAGTCTCCTTGCTGGACACAGTCCTTGTCGGAGAAAGTGTGTGGTGTAGTCATGCCAAGGGGTGTAGTTAGACCTAGTGAAAAATGAGAGGCATTAGGATCAACTTGATGGTCAGGTCCCTGGGAAAAATGTGCACCAAAAAAAAGAGGAAAAAATGCTCTCAGAATACTCCTACATCATTCCTCTACAGTTTTTTTAGCTGTACCCCCAACAATTATTTGTTTATCATTGTCAGTAGCTGTAATTGCTGTTTCCTTTGCTTAACAACTCTCTGTTCTGTTAATTCTCCTCCCTAGTGGTCTCCAGTCTTTTCACTTCTACCAGTTTGTCATCTATCCCATATTACTACAACCTTTCCTAAACATTTGTACTTTGCATCTAAAATGGGCTAATTTTAAACCGTCTTTCTGCTTCCCATTTATTCACATATCGCTGTCACTTATGAGAATATTAAAAGTTGTGTTTTCCTTTACTTGATCTCCGCTAGTTTGTTATGGATGATCTACTAAAGCTCAGGTTACCAAATATTATTACAATTCATAAACTGCTGCAGTTAGCTGTTCCTCATACTTATATGCTGTTTCATTTTATTTTTGTTCTTATTCATACCTTTATAAAAGATATGTAATAATTCCCAAAGGCTGAATGGCACCTAAAACTGCAAATAAATAAATAAATAATACGGAGACTATTGTTGGTACAAATGTGACCGCTCACGTCAGCCCTTCCTTTAACTGTCATACCCCAGAAAAAGGAACAGCTGGTCTCTGGGTTTAGTAAAGGTATGAAGACAAAATTAACAATCATCTGAGATAGCATGCACAGAACTGCATTTATTTAAATGATGGTAATAGAAACAAGTGTAAGGCAGTGAAAACCACAGTGAAAACAAATTCAGAACTCGTTTACAGAGAGGGCCAAATAATCATTTTGGTGCTAGATATCAATCTGAAGCATCTTCCCTGAGTTATATAGGTATGGATAAGTGTCTGTACCATGAATGCCAACAGTCAAACAACATCCCATAGGTTAACATGGTGTTTGTCTGTCTGCAAGTGACAGACTATAGCAAACAGTATGCATTTCATTTGAACAAGGGATGACATGGTAGGATGTCTTATGTTTTTCAGTATTTATGATGTGAGAATCAGTATTTTTATAATATGAGACTTCTGGTCAGGACAGTAAAATGTGAAAAGTACTTGAATAACTGCAAACAATAATTAATGAAATAGAAAGTAAGTGTGCATAACATTTTTATTTTGAGATACGGATACAAATGGCTCATCTTAGAAGAAACTAATCACATAATGACATTTGTAGTTATCTGTGACAGAAATATAACACTGAGTTTTACTATGCCTTTTATGCAATGGCAAAGAATGATGCCTTTAAAAATACAATAAGCTCTGTAAATCATTAACTCCTTACATATGTGTACATTTGAGGAACAGTTGATTCATGTTGCGATTACAACACTAAAAATCATTTTAACTGATGAAAGTGAAAGCTTACCAGTTGTTTGACTTGTTGAAACTATAAATGTTTCAAAGGCTGTGAATGGCAAGGTAGTGGAAACAGGGCACGCATACAATATTCTGTCGACTGTTTCATTGGCACCACATGTTGCTATAATACAGCACCCAATGCCATCTGTAGTGTTGTAAATCACTGAGCCATATGGGTATGTTATGCTGTTGTAGATGCAATAACAAGCTGCAATCAAAAACAGTTACATTTTACTGGACTATTATAAGATGGTGAGCAACTACTATGTTTATTTCTATAAAAGACATAATAAATATGGAAAGACATTATGTATGCAGTTGTTGCGCGTATGTCAGTTATGATGTTATGGAAGATTTAACATTCTTAAACAGACTGCATTTTGATGTAGTCCATTTATGTACTCAAAACTAAAATGTCTGTTACATAATTAAAACTTAAGAGCAATCAGAAGGATTTATAAAACCATGCTGATCCCTTATATGCATACATGTAAACAAGCAGTTGAGGTCTAAGTTTTTGTTTTTGGCTTTGTCCCTACCTTTTTAGGAGAAGCATGCTTTTACTGTGTGGTGTAACCATGCCAAGTATAGACATGTGCTCTCTCTCTGACAGCAGCCTGATAGCCTTTCAGCCTAAAATGCACATGGCTGGAAAGTGGGTCCTAGCTACTGCCACCACTAAATGTGACTCCCAAAGGCAAATATCTTCAAACATTCCCCTGCAAGAAAAGTCACTGACCACTCATTCCTTCCTGGCCATCTCCTCCAACACCTGAGTTATAATCAATCTTTGGTCCCCAACAGTATAAATACACACCTTACCTCATCTCCAGTGGGCCAGCTAGCTAACTAGCTATGGTCTGAAATATCCTCAATCTGCCCAGATATGAAATTCAGGATTATAACCCCTATAGCAAAACTGCAGAATGTTTTTTTTTCTATTTTTTGTGGTACAAATACTGACTGACAAGATTTATATTTGCAGTAATTTCAAATGGTACCACCAACTGATTAACTGCAAGTATTTTGCCATCAGAAAGTAACAGTCCACTGACTGTAATGAATAGGCAAGTTATTATAAAATGCATGCAGATGTAAATATTTTCTGGCAAGGAAGAACCCAAATGTAATCATAATTAATTTCTCTGTGTGGGGTATGAATCCATAATGCTCCTTCCTTTGATGCTGCCTTAGTGACCCCTTCCACTTATTGCCAGTATCTCATCTTGACATAATATGCTGCTTCATTGAAGAATGAAGTTTTACATGTCACAGAATTGTCAGAGGCTCTTAGAGGATGCTTGTTTGGTACTTATCATGTAAGGTCAGTATGCAGAGGTCCATCATTTTGGTTGTTTTTACAATGGCAGCGATACTGAGTGTACAATATCATGTAGCCGATCATTCCATGTGTGCTATGGTAAAACCTTCACTGTCTTACGTCAAGGTATGTTAAGACAATAGATGCTGTCTCTCAACACCAGCACCCCAAAAGGTAGATAGTTGCCCCCTGCACAATATTTTTACTTTCCAACCCCTCCACCCCCCCATGGTAATCTAGGTCCTTTCAGTAGTCTTATATATCATTAATGTAACTGTGTCCACTAAAATTTTAAACATCATTGCAATACATCAGATGAAATATACTAATACTGTGGCCACTGTATATGCTAACTGCATTTGTTGTGGTAGGTACCTTAGGATTTACAGCTAATTATTAATGCGACAAATCAAAATTTGTGAGTACATCACTAACAATGATGTGCATTTAATCAGATTTGTGTTGAGAAAAGAGCAGAATGAAATATGAATAAGGCGAAGCATTTACCATTTGTTCTGCATTACCTTCTTTAGTGTATTTGCAGATGATTCCATCTTTTGTGCAAGTGCTAAAAGAGAAGTAACATTTTTTTTGGAATTACAAATGAATAAAATAATTGTCATTTATATATATATCTTCAATGTTTGCTGTCTAGCTGTTTTTTTCACAGAAATGTTATATTTTGATGATGAGTCTAATACGACATTTTCAAAGGTTTGCCTTGCAAATTCTCCATGTTTACTAGGAAAGACACCCTCAGTCCTTGTATGACCACATCCAACCTCAGACTTTCCTGTCTGTAATGATTTTTTTTGGGGTCAAACAATTTATCTCATATTAATAATATCTGTTCCTTGGCGACTTTAAACGTCAAATCTTTAACTTTCTTAGTTCATAGGTTCATAGGTGTGTACTAGGCTAATAGCCCTAGGGCTTTTACAAGCCTAGCCCATAGAAGTGCCTTGGCATTGTGCCGCCCATCGTTTGTTCCCAGTGCCTCTATCAACTACAGCCACTCGAGGGAACCCTGGGTGAACTTTCTATTTCCCATCCACACATCAAGATTTCTCTTGAAGAGGGCTAGTAAGGTGCTTTGCTTGACATGTATGGGAAGTCTATTCCAGACCATGGGCAGTCTCTGGGTTATGAACCTGTCCCTCCAGCATGTTCTGTTGATTATGGTAATGAGGCTGAGGTCTTTGGAGCATGTGGTGTGGAGGGATTGGGATTTCTTTAGATGTAGCATTCTAACAGAGCCGGGTCAGACATGGCTTTGTAAGTCAAGCAGAGATCACCTCTTAGTAGATGATATGAGATAGAGGATAGCTAGAGTTTTTTGAGTCTTACCATGTAGGACACATGTTTAAGGCCTAGGATCCTCTTTATGAGGTACTTTTGTGGCCTCTCCAGCTGTTGCAGGTATCTAGTGAGGTACATTCCAAATGGGGCATTATACTCTATGATTGGTCTAATGAGGGAAGATGACTTCTTTCTTCCTGGATGCAAAACTCTTGCTAATTAAATATGCCACATAGAAGGACTTTCTAACCACAGTGGCAATGTGGTGGTGGAAGGAGAGGTTGCTGTCAACCTGTATCCCCAGATCTCTTAACACCTTCAGTGTTCAGTGGGCTCCCACCAATTTGGTAATTAGTGGGAACTGAGGTTTTCCCGTAGTGGATGATGACGCATTTTTTGGCATTAACCTTAAGGCCATGGTTTTGACATCAGTCATTGGTCTCAGTGAGGCCTTTCTGTAGGATGTCTGCATCACTTTGGGAGATAATAATGGCTCCCAGCTTGCAGTCGTCTGTGAATTTGGTCAGCCAGAGTCCCTCCGTGTTGACCTGGACTGCCTTACCTTCATCCACCACTCTGATGACTGACTCAAAGCAGTCAACCAGGTTGAGCAAGCATGATCTACCTTTCACAAAACAAAATTACGTGGTATCTATAGTTTGGAGATTCCCTATATCCCTGTTAATTAGGTCCATGATGATGCACTCCATAGCCTTACATATCAGACTCATCAGGCTAATGGGGTGATAATTTCCAGGGTCTGTAGTCACTCCTCCTTTATAGAGAGGGATGACTGGTGCAGTGCAGCATTTGGTAGGGACAAAGCCTGAGGTGAGGCTGTGAGTGAACAGAGCACACAGCTGTGGTACCAGTTCATCTTGTAATTCATGTAGAACATAGCCAGGGATATTGTTGGGTCCCATGGAAGCTGTATTCTTGGCCTTAGACAATGCAGCTTTAACCTGTGCTGCAGTAATGCAGGGTGCCTGGCATTCTTCCGGTATTGAGATTGGTCCTTTGGGGTCGAGAGAGGGGTAAAGCTGGCACTGAATCTGTCAGCCAGTATGTTGGCAATATCTGTTGGCTCAGTATAGGAGGTACCATTGTGCAGTAACTAAGAGCAAATCTGGGTATTGCCATGGAGATTCTTGATATAACTAAAGAAGGCTTTGTGGTTGTTTTTAGTGTCTGCTGCAGTTCTGCCTTCATAGCTGGCTTTGGAGGTTTTGATGAGGGATCTCAACTTTTTGTTAAGGCTAATAAGGGAATTTTTCCAGTCTTGGGACTTCACCTTTTTCTGCAACAGTTTCTTCCTAATGTTGTAGAGTTTATTAATGACAGGGGACCACCAGACTGGCTTTCTTTTTTTGTAGGAGAGCATCTTGGTTCTGTTGGGTATGGCTAGTTCCATGCATTTATGTACGTGTTTGTACAGTGCATTGGTGTATGATTCGGCAGTCATGCATTGATTTTTCATTGGCATGGGTGCCATGAAGTTAGCCATCTCTGTTTTTAGGAGTCCAAAGTCAGCTTTGGAGAAGTTTTTCATAGTGGATACCTTTGCGGAGGGTATGGGTGAGATGTGGATTTCCATGGTGATTAGTTTGTGGTTGGATCTAACCAGGGAGGAATTGACTATTGGTGTAGAGCAACAGTTGCCCATGTTAGTAATAACCAGGTCAAGGATGTTTCTTCTTCTAGTGGGGGTAAGAATGAGCTGGTCCAGGGCATTGGAACGGATGAATTCCAGGAAGCATTGGACCAGTGCATTGGTGCTTGAGTAGTTTTCCCAGTTGATGGAGGGGTAGTTGAAGTCTCCTAGTATGAGAGAGTTGGGTTGGACCTTGATAGATTCCAGGGTGCTTAGGAACATGGAGTGAGAGTCTAGGGACATGGTTGGAGACCTATAGCAAGCTATGACCTAGATTGCAGTCTTACCCAATGTTAGTTCTACCTGAAGTATCTGAGATGCATTATGCTGGGCTACTAGTCTGGAGGTCTGCATATCCTTTATGAATATGGAGACACTGCCGCCTTTGGAGCTTCGTTCCATGTTTTGGGGTCGAAAGGTGTGGAATGAGTTATAGTCTGGTAGCGCAGGGGTGCTTTCTGCAGCTTTAAACCAGGTGTCCGTTACAGCACAAATGTTGATGTTCTTCATTTTGAGGAGTGCTTCCAGCGAGTGCATCTTGAGATTTAGATTTCTAGCGTTAAGCAGCATGATCCTCAGATTATATTTATTTATAGCTGTTACAGTAGTAATTTGGTCTTTGGAACACTGCCTAAAAAAGGCACTATAGGCGTGACAAGAGCCTTAGCCAGTACCCGGAAACCCAGGGGTGACACATGCAGGCCATCTCTGGCAAAGCATCGAGGTCTGTCAATCATGTCATCCCAAGCAGACAGATACTGGATTCCCTTAGAATGCCACCAGAAACTTAGCCAATTGTTAAAGTCAATCATTTTTTGTTTGTACTGTGGTATCATTCTGGGTGACGGTAGGATACTGCTCAGGGCTAGTGTCATACCTGCCTGGGCCACATAATCCGAGACCTTAACCATGTCTCTTTTCATGTAGTCCAGGGAGGTGCATCTCAGGTCATTCACACCCACATGGACAATGACAGAGTCATACTTGCACTTGTTGTGGAGTGACCTGAATGCGTGTGTTATGTGTCAGATTCTGGCACCTGATAGACAGCTGACTGTTACCTTCTTATTCAGTCTAGTCAATGGGACATCGGTGTGCCTTATTATTGAATCCCCTATGATTAGTGTATTGGGAAAGGTGTTTAGCTTAAGGCCTTAGGTTGAGGGGCACACTGTGGAGGTGAGCTATGTATCCTGTGGTTTGTGCTGTGCTGTGGTGGTCGAGTGCGTTTCTCTCTTGGAGGTCTCTGCTGTGTGGGTAAATTTCTGTTAAGTAACTCTGCGAAGGTGGGTGTGTGGTTTGTGTTTTTATGCATATTTATGTGTATTTTAACCCTTATATATATATAGTTAACTTACAGACAGTAACAAGGCAATAGGGCAGCTGCCAGCATACCGCTCATCTGTACAGATTTTCGCAGAATGTCCAGATTTTTGCCTCACATTTTTTGTCCATCTTTCATAAAATTCTGGTTTTCTGCTAAATCATTGAGAATTCATTAAAGATTGAAGTTAGAAAAGTATGACAGACATTTGAGTTTCAGACTTCATATCCTTCAGAAAATTCTTGCTAATTCAAAACCTGTTATTCAGTCAACTTTCTAGGTTTGTAGGACCAATTTGTTCATATTTTTGGGCCTTTGCCCCGCCCCACATTATTTATGGTTTTGTCCAGATTTCTTGTACTAAGGTTTGAGACGCATGGCAGCTGGTCAGATGATTGTTTTGTTTTAAGATAAAAAAATTGAACTTGGAAGGAGAAAGAACCATCCCTAACACAATGGGGCAGAGCAAGCAGTCATGCCTCAAGTGTGTCACACCATATTCCCATGAGAATGACACTGAGCTGTCAGCTCCCCTCCCCCACTGTTCTAAACAGCCAAGCATGCAGTCACAGAATTACTTTCATGAATCCACAGGAGTGCACTCAGCTATGGCTAAATCTGTAATAACAGAAGGTGAGTTCCAGGATTCTTTTGCAGATTTGTAGACCTGGAGTTAGCAAAGGTCCTAAGTTCTGCAAAAGTTTCCTGCAACTCACTCTATACTGCATTGCTCTGTGCAAGTCAACACAGCTTCATGAAACAGAAAAAAGTAAAGAAAAGTTCTGTCTTGCCAAGCTTCTCCTTACTAAACATGCTCAGGTTAATTACCCATGCTTGCACGATACATCAGTACATCAGGACTGGGTCATAAATACAAATAACCTTTGTTTGTTCCTTAAGGTTGATTATATTCTTATTTCAAGCCCAAGGCACACTTTAAACCAACATTTGCAGTTAATACAGAGGATTAAGGCCACAAGTTGTTAACAAGCTGCTTCCTCTACCAAAGTTACAAGGTTTAATTTATTCTACCTCTTTTTGACTACTGTCTTACTCTGAGTAAGTCACATAACCAAATTATGCTCATAGGTCACCACTGAACAGAAACACTTCTCTCCTCTGGGCTTACCTGGTTATCAAATGTATTAAAATACCAGCAGTTGTTGCACTGTATAGTGTCAAAATATTATGTGATCGAACATTTAGGTGATCGAACACCTAAAAGTCGACCCGTAAATGTCGAACTCTGACACTCGCAAGCGGCCATTTACGGGAATTTTTTCCCTGGGAAAAAAATCGCTTGGCTGTAGGAAGCAAAATAAACCTTTAAACACTAATCCCCCACAACCCCCTAACTAAATATACCAACTCCAAGATCACTCTACATTGGGGAAAAGGACAAATTACCAATGACGGCCAAGCAATTTTTTTCCCAGGGGAAAAAATTCTCATAAATGGCCATTCGCGATTGCCAGAGTTCGACATTTACAGGTCGAAATTTAGGTGTTCAATCACCTTAACATTTGATCACGTAATATAGACCCAAAATGCTTAGACATAAAATACTTATTTATTGAGATTTTTTCTACAGTGGTCTAAAATGAAAAAACATGACATACATGCAAGATAAGTATTTATTGATTGACATTTGGTTACCGGGATGGTCCACTGGCTAAAACTGGACCCTTTTCAGTGGAGGCCCAAGGAGAAAAGCTCCACAAATATAACATTTGACAGTATATCGATAAATAGCGTAGAAAACCTTTTAACAAAGTTTTAGCTTCTAAGTTTCACTGCAATCACATACAGTACATAAGTAATCAATTATTTCATGAAAAATATGTTTTAGGTGTTTAACCTTTCACCATCTATAAGCAGCAATATCTCGTGTGCGATATCCACAATCACTGAACTGATCTGATACTAATTCTCAGTTCTACAACTGTAGTATGTATGAGCATTTGAAATGACAGAGAACAGGAGTTGGCTGAGTTAACTCAAAGTTATAATAGAACATGTTGCCATTCAGTTTCCATAACCATTGTTTTTATTACAGTAAAAAAACTAGCATTATATAGTATAATACATACCATGATTCACAGTTCTTGGAAGACGGCACAGTCCCTCCAGGCAGATACCGATTCCAATCACTATCAAAACAACCGCACTGCTCATAGGGCACGCACTTCATTCTATTTTCATCAAAGAAGGGCTTATCCATAGGACATTCCAGGTAGCAGCCTACAATGTAATATAATATAATATAATATAATATAATATAATATAATATAATATAATATAATACTCAGTATGCAGCATTGCTTTTGGTATTAGACTGTAAAGCAGATACTATATGATCTTTATTTTGCATTTATGTTTATTTTATGTGGAATGGGAATTATAAATCAATTTTTGTAATGAAGAGCTTATAAACAATTAAATAAATTCTCACTTTCAAATCCTTCCACCATCATTTATCCCTGTAAAATTAGTCAACTGCCTTGTGAAAGTCTAGTTTGGCCCTTGACAGTGCAGTCCGTTAGTAACAGGTAAAAGCATAAAATTCTTCACTAATGGAGGTTCTACAAAATAAGCTTACTAACAGACAAGAACAGAAACTGCCTTTGAAACTGGAAATATCTGGGGAAGAAAAAAATTGAAAAGTAGTGTTACTGTGAGTTATAATACTTTGTGGAACCAATTTGCCATGTTATCTGTAAAAGTCCAGATGATCCTTATACTAGTTTGGTAAATGTCATTGTATGTGGCAAAATCATGGCAGTACACTGTGTTAACTTTTTTGTTTAACATTTGCCCCCTTCCCTACTATCTGCTGATCATCACCCCCTACTTGCCAATTATCATATTTGATCTCTCTAACTTGGGTGGGGTCCACCAGGAGTGGCTATCACTAAGGCGGCCATCAGGGTCGGTCTGCGTTTTTTCTTGTTTTAGGTGGGTCTTGCAATGGATTTTCCAGACCAGGGGCCCCTCTTTCTTTAAGAGATGTACTTCAGCAAGCAACTCTGTAGAGTAAATTTGAAAGATGGATGATAGTTTCTCCAGAGAAATCTAACAGTTCCCATTTGCTGTCTGAATTTATGCAACCACCTACTGCAGACAGATAGACAGGCAAACAGGCATATTCCTTTACTCTTGTCCCTCCTGCCTGGAACCTCCAGTTCTGGGGCTATTAACCCAAGCCTGGTCACCTGGGCCATGGAGGTGCAGCAAATGACATTAACTTCATGAACAAGGTTCAATACTGTTGATGTACATTCAATATCTGTAAAAAGTAAGTAGAGCAGAT
>NC_056751.1:625093332-625095043 GCF_019279795.1 Protopterus annectens | reverse complement strand
TGTGTGTGTGTGTGTGTGTGTGTGTCTGTGTGTGTGTGTGTTTATGTAAATATATAAATATGTATTAGAAAAAAGAGAGTATTGGCCACTTAGTAAAATTCTCTCCCCTTAATATAATACAGTTAGTTTATGGAAAAGTTAATGCAGGGAGAGTGGCAAAACGAACAGTTAGTGACACACACTATCAAACCTTGAAAATGGCGCCAAATGTATAAATTCAAAATTTCAGCTGTATCGGCAGTTTTTCACTTCACCGTAAATATATTCAAAATAATTCCTCTCATTCAAGGTTCGTATGTATCTTCTTATATATCCAAGCAAGTCGCAATACAGAAAACGACATAAACTCACCGGTGCATTACATAAAATAAAAATATAATATGATGATCGATTCTACAGCCTGCTTTATGCATCCAATAACAGGACAATACTTTAGGTTTTATCCCAAAGCTGATTGTAATACCTCACATGTTGTATATCTTGCTATCTGTTAGTCTTGCCCAGCATTTTATGTGGGCAAGACAGACCGACGACTAAAAGAAAGAATCAGGGAACATTTATACAATATTAGGATTAAATCAGATAAAAATGCATTATCGAAACATGTTATGAATACATCAATAGAACATACATTTTGATTTCTGGTGATGCATGTGAATTATCCTACAATTAGAAGAGGGCCTATACGCAATCAGACTGAGCAAAATGAAACAAAATGGATTATATGACTAAGGGCTGATAGAGATCCAGGTTTGAACGATAGGATACCGATTCGTCCTATGTTAAAAGATAGAAGACTTAAGATATAGCCCTTATATATATATATGAATATTTAGGCATATAAACACATGTTTCATCATGTGTACATATAATACATTACTGCTATCTATTTATTTTACGTTATATTTATATAGCTTATATAGTATTATATTAATGAATGTTTAGATATATATGCATATGTTTTATTACATATGCATATTACATATATCAGTTTTCTACCTTATGTTGTACACATGATATATAATCGTGTTATATTTTATATACATATTTATAGATTTTTGTACGTATGTCATATCCATCCTATATGGGCTGTATCTATAGATAAATGTACATTTCTTATTTATAATAATTTATCTGTTTATTTGTGTAGCAAGTTACTTAGTAAATATATACTGGGGAAGACTATGCCATTATGTAATATATGGTATGATTAAGTAATAAATATTTTACACTATCATATATTTAATTGATATATATTCTATTGACATCTATCTTGGCATTTACACTATCATATATTTAATTGATATATATTCCATTGATATACTTATTTTTTACTAGTAAGCTGAGCTTATATTTGTATATATGACATATTAAATAACTAATAATACATTATGATTATAATTTTATAATTTCTATATTTATATTTTTATTTTATTAGCTGTTAGTAATATTTAAATAAGTTTAGCTTAATTATTAATTTGGGTAAGATTGCATTTAGTGAGTTATGAAATATATAATTGATATGCCAAATTATTTTAATATTGGACATTTTAATATTGGACATAGTGTATTTTTAGTTCTAACAACTGTACTTCTGTACTAAGATGACAGCAACATATCTATATATGCTACGTACGTTACAAGGGTATGTTTTACATCATCACCCCATATAACTGCTTCGCTTTAACATTGATTTGTTTGTCACATATGT
>NC_056751.1:625070832-625088332 GCF_019279795.1 Protopterus annectens | reverse complement strand
CAACAACCTACTCTTAGCAAGCTTGGCTCTAATGTTCCCAGCTACCTACCACATAATACTAACTTCTTGTAGCAACAACTGCTAATGGCTGTTATGTACCTCAAAAACAGTTTGTATCAATTGTTCACTGATGAATCTCAACTACATTTAAACCATGTTTAGTATATGTCACCATATTTTAAAATTGTACTAGGCTCTACAGCTGTTTTACATCTGTTTTCTTATTGTCTTGCGTCCTTAACTGGACTAATGTCTATATTTAAATGCTATGTTTTTTTAAACTGTATAATGCAAGTAATACTTAATGTGGAGCTTTTCTCCCCGGGCCTCCACTGAAAACGGACCTGTGTCCAGTCGGACTCTCCCGGTTAACAAATGTAAATAAATAAATAAAATAAATAAATAAATATAGATAGAGACAGATATTTTGTGTCTGTGTGTGTGCATATATATAGTGTGCCTATATATGTGTCCACTTTTTAATCTTGAAATACTGAAATCTCGAATTTCAGTATTTTGAGAACAGAATTAGCATAAGAGATATGACTTATGTGGTAAAAGGAAAATACAATTGTGACTCAGTTGGGGTAGTTTATGCAGCTTTATGCCAACAATGCCAATGTTATTACATAGGAAAAACGGAAAGGATGCTCAAACAAAGAAAATAAGAGCACCAATATCATATAAATAAGAGAACAAGTATAAATGCATTAGCTAAGCATGTTGTAGAAAACCCCACTCATAAGTTCCAATTTATTGTGATCCAACATGTAGAGAAAAGTTTTTTGGGGGGGGGTCCTTGGGAATTAAAATTAGAGGAATGTGAATTGGCTTTGCAAATTTGAACGTATGCCTACATTCCACCCAGACTAAAGGAATATCCTTCAATTAAATGTATTTTAAAATTAAAAGCTTTAGATAGGCAAGTATATATATTGGGTACACACATAAGTACTTTGCCTAATAAATGGCAATAAGAGTATTTACATGCATATATTTGTGAAAAATGTTTAATTTATGGTTTTAAGCAGTTCTATGCAAATGCACTTTAAAGTATTTTTAAAGAATATTTTTTAAAAAATGTATTTTTGAAAAATATTTTTAACACTGATAAGTATTTTTTTAGTAAGAATATAAAACTTTGCCTATAGGTATGTGTATATGTTGTCATTGTGATATTGCTTCAAGTTCAAATATTTAGGAATTAATTGGTACAATTTGGTTTATTGATAGTTGTATAAATAGTGTAACATCTTGGGTATATGTTGTCTGAAGAAGTTTATTTACTGATCTGAACGAAAGCGCTAACGTAAATAAACTGTGGGGATTTGTACAGCCTGTTGCCACTGGTCATCTTTCTTAGGTATTTTGAGAACAGAATGTCAAAAGTGCAGTTTTCGAAACTGCACTTTGTCGAATCTCAGTTTCCCGAATGCCGGATAGCTGTAGTTTGGTATGTACACGATTATTTACTGTGTCTTTAAGGGTATTGTGTTATGGGGGCCGATCTTTAGGGTTTTGGGTTGAAATTTGTTTTTAGTTTTTGTGGGGAGTTTTAGGGGTAGGTAGTTGAGAATGTATGTGTGTGAGTGTTGTAAGTGATGATCTTAGTACATGTGTAGTGTGCGTGGGTGTTATTAGTGAGTGTAAATATGACTGCAATGGGAGTGTAGGGCAGGTAAGAGTGCGTTTGTGGTTTTTTTTTTTTTTTCGAGTTAGTGTGACCTCGGAGTTGGTATATATATATATATATAAGTAGCGGGGTGTAGGAGGTGCAGGGGAGCTGATCCCCTGCAGAAACATATGGTTGTGTTTTATGTTTAAGTTATGTACTGTTTATGTGTTGTCTTTGGGGGGGGTTGGATATTTCTTTCTTTTTTCAGTTTTCTGAGTGTTTGTGATTTTGTGGTTTCATTTTTATGAGGTTTCAATATTTTAGTCTCAAAATTCTGAAATTCGAGATTTCAGTATTTCGAGAGAAAAAGTGGATCCATATATACACATATATATATATAATACTACTCAGCTGTGAATCAGTGTTTTATTTTTATTTGGAATTTACTTGTTTCTTACTTTACTTGTAAATTTAAATGTTTCACTTGAGCCACTTTTTACTGATTTTTAATTGTTAAAATGAGTGATCTCCTTGGCTGTATATACATAGTTTCTCACTTTACAAAAAATATACTATATAACTTTTATAATCTGTTTTATATGAGGTCTTAATCCACTGCTAAGCAGTTCTGAAACACTGTTCTGAGCAGCGAGTGTCAATAGGTATATGTAATATACACATACACATGTATATGTAAGAAACAATGCCACACCGCTGGGCATTTAGTATTAAGCCTGACTGCAATCTAATTAGACCTGAAAAAGTTCTCCAACTATGTTTCATTTAGCACAAGTTGCTTTATTTATTTTCTCATTCTTTAACTATGTGAAATTTGATTTATCCATTTCTGAGTCACTAGGAAGCTAAATCCTATCCTTGTTTGTAATGGATGCAAAGCATGGAGCCTCTCGTTGGTTCAACACCAATCCATCGCACTATGTATGTAGACACACACACACACACACACACACACACACACACACACACACACACACACACACACACACACACACACACACACACACACACACACAGTGTACAAGATGGCAATAACACCTATCAGCATGCCCTGGATAAGTATGAGAAAACAAAAGACTACAGTGAAACCCACCCAGACACATGGAGGACATGCTGACTGAGGTTCCTTCTTTGCACAGCAATCAGGAATTGAACCACAGAGACAAACTGTGTGAGGCCGTAATGCTCACCACTGAATCACTGTGGCAGCCCAGTTACTTTGACTTTTTCCATTTTTCCATTATTTTAACCTCTAACTTATTTTACAGTTATTGTTGAAATCACATCTTGAATATAACATGAGACATTTTTCATATAGTCACATCTATACAGCACATAATGACGATTTCATATTTGTGGTCTGAAATAATACTTGACTTAAGAGATGCTCAGTTTTAGTACTTTTGATCCTGGAGTTAGGATGGTGCAAGACTGGCACAGTAAATGTTTTCACAGCATGGCAACAGCTACATACAGTCTGACATAGCAAAATGCTCCTTCAGTTGTACAAGTATTCAAAATATTCATGTTGCATTGACAATTCTCCCAGTATTTTGGGTTTTTAATATTGTGACAGGAATGCTCCCTATTCTTAAGTCAAAGCACAATCACAATTCATAAAATTATTACTGTTTTAGTCACTGATGTTAGCCAAGACTGCTGTTGTCAGCATCAATTATGTGTCCAGAATTGTCTCCTTTTGTAACTTATATTGGTTTACATGTATTGGTAGCATATCTAAGAACAATTGTAAATTATTTTTTATTAGACCTATTTCAACTACTACAATTGGAACTGTCTGAGTATCTTTCTTCCATCTTTCTGTCATTTCTGCCTGCAAATATTGGTATTTTATAATTCTGTGTCTCTGTATGTAAGATACTGTAAACACTGGCTGTAGTCATTTCAGTGCTACTTTTATCCTTTTTCTTGGACTACTACATTTGGTTTTCTCACATCTCTTTTTGAACTATTGGTAATGAGTGATCCCAAGTGATATAAACGTAATCATTCTCTATAATGCTTTGTGGTTTATGTTTCCATTTCTTCTCAGCTATTTCTATATTGTAGTGTTTCCACAAACCCCAGTGCAGCAGTCTTGCCACATCACTCTGCCTTTTAGTACTCAGACCCTCTGCCATGAGTGTATCACACCTAGCAAAAAGATGTGCGTCTGTTTCCCGTTCTTTTTTACAGAACCTGCATTTGTGTGTTTCTCTCACCTTTTCAATGTACTTTGTAAATCAACGTACATGGAAACCAGTATCCTGAGTCAGCACTTTTAGTCTTACATCTTCTGCTTTCAATTCACCTCTCCTTAACCTTCTCTGCATCAAATGATGGTCAACATGACATTGTTCCATGAGATCTGTGTACTTGCCACAATATTTATCTTTTTTCCAGCTTTCTTTCCTTCTTATCTGTTAGTTGCGTGCATGAATGGGTGTGCCTTCTTTGAAGGTTGGGCATTGGGCTGGTAACCCAGCACCGTAAAATCCACTGCCAATCATTAGCGGACCAGAGTTCCACTGTGGTGACCCCTAACCGGGAAAATCCAAAAGACTTTTTTTTTCCTTCTTATCTTTTCCTTATATTCATTCTTTATTTTCTTTTGGGCACATTCAATTGTGCTCTGATTTTTATCTACTTCTGGTTTGAGTTCCATTCCTGTGTGATACTGAAATGCTATTGGTAAACTAAGCAATGATATCATCTTAGACTGCTTTGCCTCATGCCTTAGAACTTTCACTCTGTTTGGATCTGATGAGGTCAACAGATAGGTATGCAGCAGTCCCATGACTGCAAATCTATACATGGAATCACAAGGCACATTTCCCTGACCTATGGCACTTAATTTTCGTGTTCTGTTCTGCTTTTTGTTCTATGAGTCTCTGTTTTGTCATTTTAAATAGACATAACAGAAAATATGTTCCCTTCATCCCCTACAAGTATTAACTAAAGGAACTCTGTTTCTTTGTTTAAAAATGTATTTATTTGATTCTCTCATAGTGGAGCATACAGTCTGGTACATGGAGTTTGTATTAATGAAGTGAAGGAAGTACTGAACATATTTATTTGTAGTTATGCATATATTCTGGTTAATAGATAGATAATTGAAATTCTATGTATAATAGCATTTGGCTCAACAGTAAGGGACTCCAGATTAATTAAATGTGCTTCATGGGATGTGGTTGGCATAGAGGGTGTTTTATCATTTTCCATAAAGTACTAAGGGTCTTATTTATAGCTATTAGGAGGTGAGGGAGTCAGTGGCTGATTAAGTGTACCTTGAGCCCTGTCTGGTTTTCAAACAATGTCCCCCATACTTAAATCCCACACATTATTTTTTTTTGGGGGGGGACCATGCAAAAATGCACATGTTCTTTTGCATTATTCTTTCTGAATGTGTACCTACCTTCCAGATTTGCATTCATTGTTTAATAAAGCAAACTGTGTGCCTTTTTAAATTTCAGTATTCTTAAACATTTTCCAGCAAGAAGTGAAAGAAAATTTACTATCATACATTTCTCCCAACTCTACAGTTCCAACAAAAATCCATTAAAAATAAAAATCAATAACTGTTTTTGCTTTACATGGTCTCCTCAACAAGACTAACTAGGTCAGCCATTGTTGGGATAATGACTATCCCAACCCCAATACTCTGCATAATCTGCAGCAACCTTCCATGCACACTTCTGAGAAGTACCAGTTTTAGACTAGATAGGGTTCAGGTCAATCACTACTAAGGGTGTGTCAAAATCTACTTATGCAGTTTGGAGTATAGGGGCACTAGCACCAGTCCTCCCAGAAGCTCCAACAGTCTGGATGTTCTGTGATACATCTATGCCTTATTTTTGAAAGCCCACTTGTTAACTCTTTTTTTTTTTTTTAAACTGTCAAACAGAAGCATTATATGCATGCCTGGCAATGTCATGTGTGTCCACACATAAAACTTGGTGATATTTTTTTACACTAGCACACTCCGATGTAGGCAAATTGGAAGAATGCTAACTCACCTACTGCCTGTCCTTGGGGTATTGGAGAAAATCAAAGCATATGGGTAAATCTACAAAGAGACAGGGACTTCTTGCAAATTTCTTTCTTATTCTCAACCGTCCACTCTATCATCTTTATGGATCTTTTTTGGCCTAACAGTTTTTTGTGATTTTTGTTGGCTACTACTTCCGTCTACAATGGGGGGGGGGGGCATCCTAAAAAAAAATAGAAACTGAAGTTATGGAATACCTGTGAAGTGAAGGATTTAGTGTAGAAAGTCGCACACAGGTTATTTGTAAGGAGAAGCAGGATGAGCAGTAGACATCTGAAGAGGAAATATGGGCAGGGGAAAGAAAAAGAGAGTTAGAAATATGGTGCAATATCTATGAAAAGGAGAACGCAAAACTAATCAATACAAAAAGAGCAGCACCAAAAATATTTGAAGAGAAATGTAGGCAAAGGCATCCAGATATGGAAAATTTTACAATACAAAAAATAAGAAAACAAAGAGGAAAAGTAGAAAAGGAGATTAGTGATGGAGAGGTTAAAGAAATAGAAAAAGGTTATGGAGCACCTGAGAAGTGAAGGATTTAGTGTAGAAAATGTAACTGATAACATCACAGTAGGGTAGAGCAATGGATCCCCAACAGAAACCAGTAGAGCAGGAAACATTTGATCAGTTGCCATATGAAGATACTTTGGAGCCTTCCATAGGAAACCAGTATGAATGTTCAGTTGGAGTAGCACAACAAGGGAAGGAATAGGAAATTATAGCAACTCTGATGCAATCAATGTTGTGGAGTGATAGACCAGTGAGTTTTCATATGAAAGAGCAATGGATGACACAGGATAAAACTGAAGCGAATGTGTCACAGGTATGTTCTAGAACTTTCTGTAGAATGCCCACAGAAATGGAGAGCAAAGAATGTGCCCTCAGTTTAGAAGAATGATCTAAGAGAAGAGTTGCTTGATTTAATAGAGATGGACAAACATATTAAGTTCAATGAAAAAAATAGACTACAGAAAGTCAGTAAAACCCCAAAAGTTAGAAGTTTGATAAAACAAATGAACACAATAATTAGGATTGTTCATAGAGATTCATGCTATATGACAGAAGTAAATAGGATATATTATTGTGCAGCTAAATTAACAGATAAAGTCTTACCACAAAAACACAGGGTAGTAAGGGAAAGGAAGGGGAGAAATCAAATGCCATCATGGAAGTATTGAATAGAAAAAACTATAAAGCAATTAAGACAAGAAGTGTCAGTGTTAGAAAAACATAGAAGAGGGAACAGATCAACAAATATACTCAGAAAGATAGATGTGATAAAAGCAATGTGCAGTATCAGAACAGGTCTCAGCACAGACAGAAAAACTTAGAAGATATGCAGATAAATATAAAGGAAAAGTACAAAATAAGCAATTTATTGATGACCTAAACAAGTTTTATAGAGATTTGGGAAACAAGGCAAAACAAACTGAAACACCACTAAAAAGAAGAATTTATACATTTTGAAGAAATATCTACCAAGATCCTGTGGAACGTAACAAAGATGCTGAATGGAGAGAAGACGTAAAAGAAAGAACAGGAAATTCAAATGTACAGGATATTGAAATGGGATGAAGTAACAGCCAGAGAGATAGAAACATAGTTAAGAAAAGCTCCTAAGTGGAAAACCCCAGGCCGAGATGCAATTAATGATTTCTAGCTAAAGTATCAATATCTTCACGTGAAGATTTAGCCATGAGTAAGAACTATTTATATGCGCACCTTAAACAGACACCAGCCTGGCTAACAACAGGAAAAACAATACTCCTACTTAAGAGCGAACCTGCAAGCTACACTAAAAATTATATACCAAAAACTTGCCTTCCAAAGACATTGTGCGGCGCAGTGGTGCAGCAGTTAATGCTGTCACCTCACAGCAAGAGGTTCTCTGGTACGATTCTCGGCTGGGGTGCCGTCTGTGTGGAGTTTGCATGTTCTCCCTGCGTTCGCGTGGGTTTCCTCCGGGTAGTCCAGTTTCCTCCCACATTCTAAAGACATGCTTCTGGAGCATTTCTCCCCGGGCCTTCGCTGAAAACAGAATCTGTGGAACCTAGTCGGACTTTCACGGTCAACAAATGTTAAATAAATAAATAAAAATAAATAAATAAATATAAACTATACACTAGATAGCAGAGTTTATAGTCATTTAGAAGCAAACTCAATCATGGCAATAGAACAAAAGCTTAACAAAAGAAAAACATGGAACAAAGGATCATTGTTGGTAAATAATGTCATAATGGAGAACTTAAAAAGGGGAACAATATAAGTATGTCATGGATAGACCGCAAAAAAGCATTTGACAGTATTCCACATTCTTGGATAAAAAAGTGCGTAAAGTGTATAAGATACACCCTATTATTCCAGGGATGAAAATTCAAAGGGGAATATTCCAGAGTGACTCTCTGTCACCGCTGTTCTTTTGTCTTGCCCTTAACCCATTAAGCTGCCTACTTAACAGATTAGGTCATGGCTACAATTTGGATCCCAGAAAACAACAAAGTGTAAAGACTTTTCATGTTCTTTTTGTGGATGATTTAAAACTGTATAGTTCATCAGATGAGGATCTGAAAGCACAACTGCAAGTGGTCAAAATTTTTCAGATGATATAAGAATGTCATTTGGTCTTCATAAATGTGCAAAAGCAACCTTTAAAGCAGGAAAGCTAGAGCTCCAAGAAAACATCTGTTTGACAGGAATGTGATATAAAAGAACTTGAGCAAGAAGGAGTATATAAATGTTTGGGAACTGATGAAGGATTAACAATAAAACATGATCAAATGTGAAAAAAACTTAGTAAGGAATATTTTAGAAGGTTAACATTAATACTAAAAACAGCGATGACATCTAGGAGCAAAGTCCAAGCTATAAACCAGTTTGCTCTTCCTGTCCTAACTTACAGTTTTGGAGTGACTGACTAGCCCCAAAAGGTGTTGGATAGATTAGACAGGAAAACAAGAAGGATGCTTCATGCTTACCAAATCATTTAAAAAAAAAATCAGTGTATACCAAGACTATACATTCCCCAGGTATGGGTCTCCTTGAAATTGATTACATGTATAGATCTGCAATTGTAGGATTGAATACATATCTGCTGACCTTACAAGACCCAAATGTAGTGAAAGTTTTAATACATGTGGAAAAAAAGTCTAAGATGACTTCCCTGCTTAGTTTAGCAGAAGCATAATGATGTCAAGTAGGAATGGAAATCAAACTAGAAGTAGATAAAAATTAGGCAGAAACTGAATGAGCCAAAAAAAAGAAAGAATAAAAGGTAAAGGCTCAGACAAGAAGGCAAGAAATGTGGAAAATGCATAAATATAGTTGCAAGTATAGAAAACTCCAGGAACAACCTCATATTGATCAAGAATGGATGCAGGAATGGTTAAAAAGAGGTGAATTTAAACCAAAAGAGGAAAGGTCAATGTTTGCGGCACGAGATAGTAGACTACATACACATTGGTTTACAAAGTCCATTGTACATGTGGGAGAAACAGACAAATGTAGGTTTTGTAAAACAGAATTAGAAACAGTTGCACATCTTGTTGCTGGCTGTGATATACTAATGGCAGAAGGACTGTATACTGAAAAGCACAATAATATGGTAAGACTGTTGCATTGGGGATTGTGCAAACATTATAATATTGAAGTAGCTGAAAAGCATTGGGAACATTAGCCACAAAGCATTACAGAAAATGGTGAAGTTTATATCACACGGGATCATCCATTACCAACCATTACCCCCCAATACACACAAGCATAAGCCCTAGCAGTACTGTTTTCACCTGAATTTGAACAAAAAATGTTTTTTTTTTAGTTTAACAATAGTTTTGTCCTGCAGTGACCAAACAACAGCAGGAGTAAGATATATTTTATCTGGAGATGGCTTCCATACCAACTAATTACATCCACGTTACTGGCTGTGTTCACCCGAGACTGCATGATTGTGGTAATAAATAAATGAATAATGATAGTAACCATTATGTACTTCATGTTTGTTTCATAAAAAAACAATAATCACAATAAAGTAGCTCATCTTAACAGCAGACATAGCTACATCTGTCTGCACATCAGACACCTGGTTGTAATAAAATTGATGGTTGTGTAATGCATTTCAACATTGTTCCACACTTACAGTTGCCATACATTACTCTATTCCAAGGTGCTTCAAAAAACTATTGTAATCCTGCAAAGTCAGAGTTTTGAGCAAGCAAAAATGTAATTTTATTCCTCATAGACACCCAAATTGTTTCATGTAAATCACATTAGTCCTGCAAAGCCACACTAATAATCACACAATAGCACACACACAATAAATAATTAGGTATCTTCTGCAACCCCAAAACAGTGGAAAGGCATGGGTTACTGCTGAGGAAACCACACATACCTCTCAACATGTTTGCTCAGCAATCAGAGATAAAGCCAAAACAACAGAAGAACTAAGGGCAAACATCAACTACAACTTTCACATATTGCTCTAATGTGCTTAAAAAGTTAATAGAACAGCAGGCTTTGCATTAGTGTGCATTTTCTGAATGATATACTATGGTAATTGAACAGCAAATTTTGCATTGTGTGCACTTTCTGAACAATGAAAAGTATGAAACTCCAATGTTTGTCATTGCTGAGTGACTTTTCTTTTATGTAAATGCTTTTATTCTATGATTTATCAGAAAAAAATGAAAAATTTTGCAAGGGATGAAGCAAAAATCAGGGACAGTTGTGAGGTATCCACAGGACCCTGCTAGAGGTACACTGTGCACAACTTCTGGTCTGCATGGCAGGATATAAAAACAACAAAAACATAGCAGCAAAAGATAATAAAGAGGAAACAGAAACAAACAATACCTGACTCACACTCTGATACTTATAACACAAGTCCAGCTGCAGCTACCCACTTCCATTGTTATGTTTAAATCAGCACAGTATGCTTTCTGCTCTGCCACCCCAAAGAATCATGAGATGCTAACAGGAACAAGCAGAAAGCTGCAGCTGTTTCAAAAAGGCAGCCATGGAGCATTTATTTATTTTTACTGTAAATATGTATTTCTTTACAGTAGAAATGGTCAGAGCAGCGCTGGTTAATTTGGTTCCGTTAACTAAAACTGCTCTTCATTTAGTGTTGTTTGCCAGAGGTCCAGAGGATTTCTGCTTGAATCCAAGCCACCCAAAGCTAAGAACAAGAAATTAAGCTTATTTTGAGTTTGATCTGCACTTTTTCATCTGTATTTTACTGTTTTGCTACATTCATTTGTGAGCTTTTGACTGTTTTTACTGCTTGTGGCTGCTTATTACCTGCACTTGTTTTGCACTGAAATATTGCTTAGACTAGATCCAGAATAAGTCCCCTTGTTAATCCCAGACCTGTAGCTGAACTAATTTGCCCTTTTACAAATTAGTACGTAAGAAATACCTGCTACTATGTACAGTCAGTTTCCCAGTATTTCTCCAGCTAGCCTGACTGACATGAGCATCTTGAGGCAATGTAGCAATTGCCTCATATATACTGACAACCACTTGCTCCTAAAGCAAACAAATACAGTATGTGAGAGATGTAATTATACCATGAAACTGGAATCAGTCCTCTCACAGAACAATAAACAACACATAAACAATTGTCAACACACACACACCTTTCCACTCACATAAGATAAAGTCAAGACACAAACTCACATATGCGTAGGTACTCACTAAGAGCCTGCCAAAAGACCAGAGACTTCCCAAGTGCAAACAACCTACCCATGCTGGTAGACAAACAGAATCCACCACTACACATAACAACACACATCAGTGACTCAACAATTAAGCCGCTAAGGCAAAACACCTCAAAACCAAATGTCCTAGCCAAAGATGACTCAATAGTGAGACACATAGATGTCCCCTCAGCAGGTTGGACAAGGAGAAGATCACTGTCAGCTGCCTGTCAGGTTCCAGGATCTGTCAAATCATGCACGCACTCAAGTCACTCATCAACAATTACCATTATGGCTCTGTCATAGTACATGGTGGAGTGAATGATTTGAGATGTACCTCTCATGACTATATGAAGAGAGACATGACTGAACTCTTTAATTATATGTCCCAGGCAGGTATTTCCTTAGCCCTAAGCAGCATTCTACCTTCACCTAGGATGATGCCACAATACAGACAAAAATAATTGATTTCAGTAATTGGCTTAGCTTCTGGTGTGACTCCAGTGGGATCCTGTATCTGACAGCCTGGATAGACATAGTCGACAGACTACACTGTTTTGCCAGAGATGGCCTTCACCTGTCTCCTCAAGGCTTTTGGATACTGGTAAAGATGTTTGTCTCCCCTTTAGTGCCTTTAGGTAATGTTAAAACAACAAACGATGTAAAGAAATCAACTAGAGACAAACTCAAGGTCATGTTGCTTAATGCTAGGAGCTTAAATAGTAAACTGCACTCCTGGAAGCACTCCTCACCTTGGAAGATGCTGACATCTGTGCAGTCACTGAGACTTGGTTCAAGGTCACAGAGAGCACCCTTGTCATACAAGGCTACAATGCCTTTCACAAGGTCAGGCCTCAAAACGAGTGTGAAAAAAGCAAAGGTGGAGGTGTATCCATCTTCATTAAATAAAAATACACCTTGAGACTGGTAAAATAGTATAACTCTCTTGAGCTACGCCAGATCCAAATAACTATAGGCAAAATACCCTACCACAAAACTGCTAGCTACAAGTCCCCCACCATGAACCAGGAGAAGCACACCACTTTCCAAGACTTGCTAGAGTCGCTTAGTATACAGCCAAACACGTAGGTCATGGGAGATTTCAACTATCCTTCCATCGACTTGGAGACTTACACAAGCACAAATGCAATTGCTCTGAGGTTCCTGGATTTTGTTAATTTAAATGCCATGGAACAGTTGGTCTACACCCCCACAAGAGGCTCAAATGTCCTAGACCTAGTACTCATCAGCATGTGGTTTCACTCACTACCACTTGTATGTTGCCCTCCCTGGTAAGGTCAGAGCATAAATCAGTCTCATTTGAAGTAAAGATCAGGCCTAACACCCTTACAGGAGCAAAAAAAACTGAAAAATTTTCTCCAAAGCAAGCTATAGCCTACTAAGCTATGGTATAAAAAGTTTCAAAGCCCTTACTAATAAAGCCAACAATGACTCCAGTGCAGAAGAGTACACAAATGCCCTATATACCCACTTAAACAAATGTCTTGACTCAGCTGTACCTGACAGGACTAAAAACAGGTCCTCCCAAAAAAAAACAAGTCACCCTGGTGGACTGTAATTATAAATATGTTATATAACAAAAGAAATAAACTGATATCTAAGAACAAGAGGGAACTTACTCAACAGAGGAAGAATACCTTCCACAACTTGAACAAGGAAATCAGATGTCTTGTAAAGTCCTCTAAGGCTACTTATGAGACTAAATTAGCATCCCTAGCAAAAGATAACCATAATACATTCTTTAGCTACATCTGAAACCTAAAACAAAATGCCCATCTATGTGCCGAACTTATAATGGATGGTACCACTCATACTGAACCTGAGGAAATTGCCAACCTGCTAGCTGACAGATTTGGCAATAACTTCACCCCCCTGTCTCCACCAGCCATACACCAAAGCATTCCTGGCACCCGTCCTCTACCAAGTATCTCCAAAGAACAGGTCATACAAGCACTCTTCAAGTCCAAAAACACAGCATCTGTGGGACCAGATAACATATCAGGTTGCTTACTGAACAATCTAAAACAAAACCTAGTGGAACCACTTGGCACTGTCTATAATCATAGCCTGAGCACTGGCTTTGTTCCGGCAGAGTAAAGAATAGCAACATTAATTCCCTTGCACAAAGGGAATCCATCAACTGATCCAGTAAACTATCGACCCATAAGCCTAACCAGCCTTATCTGCAAGGCAATGGAAAGAATCATCATGGCTCTTATCAACAAAGACACAGGTGATTGTCAAACTCTTGACCTGAGCCAGTTTAGTTTTGTCAAGGGTAGATCTTGCTTTTTAAACCTGGTGGACTTCTTTGAGAATGTCACCAAAGCACTGGATGAAGGCAAAGCAGTATACACCACCTATCTTGAATTAGCCAAGGCTTTTGACACAATCTCCCACTCAGGGATCATTGAGAAACTCTACCAACTGGGGATTAACCCATATGTCACTAGATGGGTAGCCAGCTGGGTCACCAACAGAATGCACATTGTCAAGGTTGTGGAGTCCACCTCCACCAGTAGACCAGTTGCTAGTGGGATATCACAAGGATCTGTGTTGGGCCCTCTCCTGTTTGAAATCTATTTCTCTGAGGTCCAGGTGAAAGTAATTGGCCTGCAGCTTACCAAGTTTGCAGATGACTGCAAACTGGGCTCAATTGAGACCCCCAGTGATGTAAACACATTACAGAAGGGGCTGATGCAGACAAATGATTGGTGCCAAAGCCACAGGATAAAATTAAATGCAAAAAATACCTCATTATTACCTTTGGCAAAGAAGTAGCCCCTGCTAATTATGATATAGATAACACCCTTCGAAGCTCAAACCCCATGGTGTGAGACTTGGGAACAAAGGTTGATAGCAATCTAAACTTTGATCACCATGTGTTCATAGTGGTAAGGCAAGCCTTCTACATTGCACATCTCATAAGTAAGGGCATCACATCCAAGACTAAAGAGGTTCTAATTCCACTGTACTCGACCCTTATCAGACCACTAACTGAGTACAATGCTCCATTCTGTATGTATCTCACCAGACACATGCAGCAACTGGAGAGACTACAGAGGTTTCTAACCAAGAGAATTCAGGGCCTCCAAAATGGGACTTACATGAAAAGACTGAAAGCCCTGTCACTGTACTGTCACATTAGCAAAACATTTTGGAGAGAAAGATATCATCTTCCAGAGGTTGCCACTCCTCTGGAATAAGCACCCACTTCATGTGAAGCAGAGCTCCTCAATGACTCTATCTAAATCCAACCTTGATAATTGGATGGGTTTTTTACAGAGCTAAACTTGTAAAGGCCCTAAGGCCATTAGCCTAGTAACCTTTTATGAACCTATACAAATAAATAAATGAATAGCCCCTGGCTGAATAGCGACACAGGCATGTGGTACATATATACAAATAGGAGGCCATGCGGTGTTAATTTTTTTTTTACTACAAGTTAAAATAAGTACTTTTCTGTTACACCTGAGTGTTATATTCACACACAAGCTAACTAAAATGAGTTAGTTTGCTGAACATAACTAAACTTGAGTCTTGCCGATATTCAGTGTCTAGCTGACTATAGGACACCTTGAGCTGTGGGTCCTGGGCAGCCACGCAGATCGCCCCTATTATAATCCTCCACGAGAAGGACTTTGTGTAAGTCTAGAGTACCCTTAGTAGAGGATCTGAACATGTGATGAGCATTTAACCTGGATAGGAAAGATGCATTATCACTGCATTTTAATTATATTTCAGTTATGAAATAGATGTCTGTATTTTCTACTGTCAAGAAATCTTCTAAGAAGGGCAGCTTCTAATTTACACTTCTTCTTGTTTGGACATTATGTCCTACTTAATTGTAAAATCCACAGCATATAAAAACATTTTTTTTATACAACTATATCTGATACAAGAAGATGCAATATTGGCCTAAGATTATTAGGTGCTTAAAAGCATCTGGACTTGGGGAAAAGGATGAAAGTGATTGGGTGGTAGCTGCTATATTAAGAGAGGATAGGATTACCACTATTATGAATCAATCCATCCATACAGAACCCCTTTTTCCCATGTTTGCACATGGGGTTAAGGTGTCACTTCACTAGTGACAATCATCTAGAGGCAAGGTTTACACTGCCAGATGGCTAGCCCTGCCACTGTACTTCTTCCATACTATGCACTCACACCTATGGCAAATTTAGAGTGTCCAATCCACCTACTGCATGTCTTTGGAATGTGGGAGGAAATGGGACCACCTGGAGGAAACCTAAGCGACCACAGGGAGGACATGCAGACTCCGCACAGAAGGCACCTCAGCCGAGAATCGAACCGGAGAACCTCTTGCTGTGAGGTGACAACATTATCCGCTGTGCAACTGTGCCCCACAATTATTAAGAATATCCCAGAAATAATGGTGATAATAGAAAACACTGGACCATGCATAAGTTGTGATCATGAATGCAGTGATGGGTTCTTTTTCATTAATACAGAGGCCGGTCTTCGATATGTGTGAAGCTTGTTTTATTTTTGTTTTTTAATTAATTTAAAAAGTTAACAGAACAACAGGTTTTATATCGCTATGCATTGACTCTAATTCTCATAAATGTACCAGAAAATGAAACAACTTACTTGGGTCTGGGTAAAAGTATGAAGTGGCACAATCAAAGCTATTATGTAATTAAATGGAGCGGCAAGTTTTGCATCAACATGTGTTTTCAGAACAATAGAAAGTATGATTGGAAGGGACAGGCCAAAACTCAGAGACAGTAAAAAGTTAATAGGACAACAATTTTCCATCAACATGCATTTTCTGAAACAAAATCAACAAGAAGTATAAAACTCTTATGTCTGGCATTATTGGAAGGCTGCAATTTTCAGTGATTTACAAGAAAAGCAAAAATTTATAAGGAACACAGCAACAGTATGAGGCAAATCTTAGTAGTTCTGCAAAAATTGGACACTTCAGATGATGAATCAGTGATTTTTTAATTGTTAAATAATGTTTAAAATATTGGGCAGTCAAGCTATGCAACTGCCTTAGCATTCTGAGCACTATGCAAACATACTACCTCTGTTCAGTGTTCTATATTATCACTGAAATAAAAATATTAGTGTGAAAGAGACACTAACCAAGGTGCTTCCAGATTATCATTGAATGATGTTCAGTACACAGAAATAAATACAAATAAATATGTAAATACCCATTTGTTAACCAGACAGGCCCACTAGACACACAGTCTGTTTTCAGGGGCAACCTGGGTGCAATGTTTGGGTTAAGCGACTTGCTCAATGTCACACAAAAGGCAAATGAGGGCTACAGGAATTAAACCCTGTACAACAGAAACTATAGCTCACAGCCTTAACTCTTTGCTCCAACTCCCAGAAAATAAAGCTCACTCATCTACTCTGTAGAACAAGATGGATGGCTAATCATTTGTACCACCATGAGGTAACACTTGGAAACAAATACAGACCAAATCTGAATTCATAGGTTAGATTGTCAGCCTTATGACCTACTGGCCTTCAAAAAACTTAACTGTTGCAACCTCATATGCATATTTTCTACTTCTTATAGAAGTGACACTGATAGTAAGATTTGCATATTATATCTGGGTTTACCTGTATGCAGTATAGAGCTCATATTATCAGCCAAAAACACACACACACACACACACACACACACACACACACACACACACACACACACACACACACACACACACACACACACACAAAAGCAAAGAACTGCAACAAAAGCTGAATAGAAATGTAAACTCATGATGGAAAAAAATGAAAATGCATAATAATGTGCAGATATAACATGTTTAATCAGCAATAGGAGAAAGCCTGAACAGGAGATTCAGGGCTGAGAATATAAATATACTGAATTACATACAAAAGAATGATACATCATATAAGATAAATGACAACAGTGAGAGGCTACTTAATGCATCAAGGTGCAATACAGTTAACTGTAAAAATGCAAAAAGAATTACACGAATAATGCTGTTATGCTGATGAAAGCCTAAAAATACAATGTTATGTTCATAACAGTACATGAGTGCAAATGTTACTCAGAAAGCCAGGATTTAAGTATTTATTATTCGATATGGGGTTCAACTT
>NC_056751.1:625048546-625070332 GCF_019279795.1 Protopterus annectens | reverse complement strand
ACATACTCACAGCAGGATAAGCACTGCCCATACCCCACAACCTCTTACAGGAACATATCTGGACCAAGTAATAAAATATGTGGAGCAAAGGCCCAAAACCAGGGACACATTATAAATAATGTTACAACAAACACAGACAGTTCAGAGAGTAACAGGGTCTGCACTTTGTGGGATGTTTGGAAGGGTATGCAGTCTGAAACTTGAATGTTTGTCACCATATTCTGACTTGAGCCCAGAGTGACTTGCCAGAAAAAGGTGTGCATGAGATATTGACCAAAATAGGAGGCAGAAATGTGGACAACCTGCAAATATCTGTACACATGACGGGTCTGACACCACCATATTTGAATAGTTAAGAGCCTAGACATAGCAAAGTACAGTTTTGTACCTACCATAAATGTAGATGTCCGATAGGTATGCATCTGCAGTCATCACATATGGGTTGTCCTGCCTTAGGCAGCCCTTGATCGGCCCGGATTCCAAAGTCTGGGTCCGACGTCGGCTGATGTCGCCCTTTCCCCGACGTCAGAGCGCCTGGGGTATAAAAGGGTCAGCTGACGCCATCTTCCTCAGTTTTTCTTGCCCCAGATGCCAGGTGCCCTCTAAGGAAGGCTAAATTTGGAGATGCGCAATAAATTCCAAACATGCACAGAAATATATATGCATAACTATATATATATATATATATATATATATATATATATATATATATATATTTAAAAAACAAATACACCATAATAGATAACCCCAGCAAGCTACGAGAGGGATAAGTACCCACTAAATACCACAGAGGGGAAGGAGGGAGGGTAAACCTGACTGGAGATGCATACCTATCGGACATCTACATTTATGGTAGGTACAAAACTGTACTATGTCCTTCAAGGATGCATCTGCAGTCATCACATATGGGTAGAATACCATAGCCAATCTGGGGGTGGAGCATCTATGTAAAGGATGGTGTAGCTAAAATGCCCTGCAGGATTGCTGTAGCAAAGCCTGCTCTGGATCTGGAATATAAAGGTAAATTGTAATGCTTGGAAAATGTATGCACGGAGCTCCATGTAGCAGCTTCTAAAATGTCCTTGGTAGCCACCCCTCTTAAGAAGGCTGTGGAGGTGGCTGTGGCTCTGGTCGAATGAGGTCTAATGCTAGCTGGCACAGTTTTTCCATGAAAGGAGTAACAAAAACGAATGCAATTTCCTATCCATTTAGAAATTGTCTGTTTTGAAATTGCTTTTCCTTGTGCACTAGCAGCATATGCTACAAACAGCTGGTCAGGTTTTCTGTAACTTTTAGTTCTGTCCAAGTAGTAGCGCAACTGTCTGTGTATGTCCAGGGTGTGCAGAAGCTTTTCCCCTTTGTTTTGTGGATTTGGAAAGAAGGTAGGCAGGTGAATAGCTTGGTTTAATGAGACCCTGGATACCACCTTTGGCATAAATGAAGGATTGGTTCTCAAAGAGACTCTGTCTTGATGAAAGATAAGAAATGGCTGCACTGCCATGAGGGCCTTTAACTCAGATACTTTTCTTGCTGAGGTTATGGTCAGAAGGAAAGCAGTCTTCCAAGACAGGAACTGTAGTTCTGCAGATGCTGCTGGTTCAAAGGGAGGCAGTGTTAGTTTTTCCAACACGAAGTTAAGGTCCCAAGTAGGCACTGGTGGATTCCTTGGAGGATTAATGTTTTTAATTCCTCTTAGAAACTGTCTTAGTAGAGGATGAGAAGAGAGGTGGATCAGTATTGTACTCTGCTGAAATTGCTGAAGCATGAATTTTAATGTAAGAGTAAGACAGGCCATTGTGAAGCATTTCTGCCAAATATTCCAGGATATGTGCCATGTTCATAACTTTTGCATCTAGGCCCTTTGAGGTTCTCCAGGTGTGAAATCTTTTCCATTTTGCTGAGTATGCCTTTCTTGTGGAAGGCCTGCGAGCTTCCATGATGATATCCTTCACTCTCTTGGATAGCTTGTCCTGGAGATGAATCAAGGTATTTTCCAGGCAGTTAGTTGCAATATTTTCAGGTTGGAATGCAGAGTCGTGTAATTGTGCTGTGTCAGGAGAAGCGGCCATTGTGGAAGAAGCCATGGTTTTGTTCGTGACATGCTCTTTAGCAATGGGTACCAGTGCTGTCTCGGCCAGTCCGGAGCTATCAGAATCACTCTTGGCTGCTCTGCCCTGATCTTCAGTAAGACCTTGGTCATTAAAGGAAGAGGTGGGAATGCATACACTGTTAAGAGTTCTCCAGCTGAAAGAGAGGGCGTCCACTTTCCATGCTTGTGGGTGGTATGTCCTTGAGCAGAATTTCTTCAGCTGATGATTGTGTGGGGAGGCAAAGAGGTCTATGTCCGGTCTCCCCCATGACTGTTATCTGATGGAAGATGTCTGGGTGCAGCATCCATTCGTGTGCATCCATGATGTTACTGCTTAAGCTGTCCACCAGTATATTGTCCTTTCCTGGCACAAACTGGGATTGCAGCTCTATATTGAGTGTCAAGGAGAGTTCCCATAGATTCATTACCAGTCTGCAAAGAGGGTAGGAATGGGTACCTCCTTGCTTGTTTATGTACCACATAACTGTGGTGTTGTCTGTCCTTATTAGCAGGTGGCCTTGATGTAGAAATAGTTTGAAGGCCTCGATTGCATGTATCACTGCCAGCATTTCCTTTTGGTTTATGTGCATGCATAGCTCTTTTTGTGACCATAGTCCTTGAATGCACCTTCCCTCCATGTGCACTCCCCATCCGTGGTCTGAAGCGTCCGTTGTAATGGTTTGGCTGGCTATTAGTTTGCTGAAGGGCAGACCCCTGTTTGACTGGCTTGCTTGAGCCCATCACAGAAATTCCCTTTGAAGGCATGGGATGAGTGGTATCAAAGTTTCCAAGCTGTGACTGTGCTGAGTCCATAAACTCCTTAGGTACCACTGTAGTTTCCTCATATGTAGCCTTGCTTGGGGAATCAGAAGAATGCAAGAAGCCATGTAACCCAGGGCCTGCAGGATTTTCCTTGCAGTCAGCTGAGTTTGTCTTGACAGGTTTTTGAAGTAATCCGGTAGTTGACTTTGTTTTTCTTCTGTGAGGAAAGCCATTTGGGTGGTTGTGTCTAGATTCACACCCAGAAAAGTTATTCTTTGGGATGACACAAGTCTTGACTTGTGAATGTTGACTGTATATCCCAAGGCCAGAAGAGGATGGATGGCATAATTCAAGAGTTTTACTAAAGTTTGTTGGCTGTCCGCTTGTATAAGGCAGTCGTCCAGATACGGGTATATTTGCATCCGCTGAAGTCTGCAGTGTGCAATTACTGATGCCAGGCATTTCGTGAATACTCTGGGCGCAGTAGATAAGCCAAGGGCAATGCTGAGAATTGATAATGCTCTGAACCTGCAGGAAATCTGAGGTGTCTTCTGCAGCATTGTCTGATAGGGACATGCAGGTATGCATCCTTGAGGCCCAGAGTTACCAGCCAAGACCCCTTGTCCAGCATGGGAAGGAGTTGCTGTAGAATCAAGCATTTTGAATTTTGGCACAATGAGATAAGTATTCAGTGCGGACAAGTCGAGAATAGGCCTCCATTGCTTTTCTTTTCTTGGAACAAGGAAGAGTCTGGAATAAAATCCTTGGCCTTGTTCTGAGAGAGGAACCTTTTCTATTGCTTTCATTTGCATTAAGTTGGAGATTTGTTTCAAAGCCTCTGCCCTTTGATTTGGTGGCAGGTCTGGCATGCCTTTTCTTTTCGGTAATGTGTGGAAATGGAACCTGTATCCTTTGTCTATTATTTGTAGTGTCCATTTGTCCCTTGTAATAATGTGCCAATTTTCTGAGAATAAGGAAAGCTTTCCGCCCAAATGTGCTTCCAATTGAGCCCTGGTTGGCGGTGTCAAAGTAAAGTCATTGAGTCTGTCCTTGTGCAGCAGTTGTAGGCCCTGCACTACCTCTCTGGTTGGGAGGCTGCCACTGACGTCCTCTGTAGGAGCCTCTAGCTTGCCCTCTACCTCTGGCATGCCTGTTTTTGCCTCTCTGAAATCTCTCTGTGTCTGGAAAGGACCAGTTCTTGGAAGGCCAATTTCTGCTGAATCTTGGTGGTTGGACTTGCATAAAATCTTTGACTGTTTGTACAGATTTTACCTTTTCTTCAAACTTCTTTAAGACCTCCTGAGCAGTGGAGCCAAATAACTTTTGCTTTTCCAGTGGAGCATCCAGAAGCTTTGCTTTAACATGGTCTGGCAGAGATTGTTCCTTCAGCCAAGCATGCCTACGTATGACTGCACCTGTCATAGCTGACCTACATGAAGCTTCCAATGCATCATAACCACACTGCAAGAAATGGTTGCTAACCTGTTGAGAATTATGTACCAGATCCTGAAGTGATTTGCTATCTAGGGGTTCAGGTGAAGACAGTTTTTTATGCAATTCATCTAACAAATACTCTTGGTACTGTATCATATGAAATTGACAATTTAAAGCCCTCATAGAAAGGGTAGCAGAAATATACACCTTTTTACCCCATCGCTCTAAAGCCCTGGACTCCCCTGTCAGAGGAGAGTGGATTTTTTGTAGTGACAGCTGCAACCCCTTTAGGGCCCTGGGAAATGGTTTCTGGATCAGCAGAGTGGGCCTTGTAAAGGAAAAGATGCGATTTCGGGACCCTGTAATACCTATCAGGTTTGGCAGGAGCCGGAGGGAGAGTGTCAGGGGTTGTGCTAGACTCAGAGTACACATCATCAATGACATTCAAAACAGGGGGAATAGCCAAAGGTCTATGCTGAGGCAAATGCAAGAAGGTCCTTAATCTCTTCCTGGAATCAGAGAATTCCTGGCCCTGCCATTGGAAATGCTCCCTCATTGTGTGCAGAGTTTCCCCAAAGGACAGCTCTTCAGGAGGGGAGGCCGAAGGGATAGATTCCTCTGCATCAGAATCCTCGTAGGCCAAAAAAGCCTCCTCCTGGTAGTCCGAGAGAGCAGAATCAGAGGCCTCATCTGAGGAGTGGGGATCAGAGGGCTCAACCCTGGGCCTTTTTTCTGTAGGAGATTGAGAGCCCCTGTCCGGATGAGGCTGTGAGCCCCTGATTAATGAAATAAGGTCCTCTGCTAGACTAAGGATCTGAGAACCTGTAGTGGGTCCCTGAGGGATAACCCTGGGAGGCATAGATTTTGATTGTTTAGCAACTTTAGCCCTAGAGAATGCCTTAATAGACATGGATGCAGGAGGCCTGGCTGCACCACGTGCTGGTGTAGTTTTGTCTAAGGGAATGGTGTCGGAAGGTTCCTGGACACCAGATTCTAATGGAGATTCAATAACCAATACAGTAGTGGCCTCCGGGGCCGAGGTTGTTGGTTGTACGGTTACGGTGGACGGAAGTACCAAGGACTCTGTTTCAGCAGAGACCGAGACATTTGCGGTAGGCCTGGCCATGGTTTCAGCCGAAACCGCGGACCGCGTGTGTCAGTCCTTGTCCTTCCGTTTCTTTATTAAATGTGAAGTCGGAGTCTCCGACGGCATATTGTAAGCAAAACTAGCCCCAAAAAATTCCTCTGCAAACTCCGCCCAACGTCTAAGAATGCGTCGGTTGAAGGAAGCACAGGTGTAACAGGCCGAGAAGTCGTGGTCTGGGCCTAGGCAAGGTAGGCAGTAAGAGTGGAAATCCTTATGAGGTATTTGTTTCCCACAAGTTAAGCAATTATTAACTTTATCTGACATCGGCTGAGGCAAGAAAGAGTCCCCAATGGGGTACTTAGCTTTTGAAGTCTTCGGTTTAGCTGAATTACAGGAGCTGGCCGACCGGCACTTGCGAACTGCTTCTGCTTCGGGCACCACGCGGCAAGAAAGACTGAGGAAGATGGCGTCGGCTGACGCTTTTATACCCCAGGTGCTCTGATGTCGGGAAAAGGGCGACATCAGCCGACGCCGGACACAGACATTGGAATCCGGCTGACCGAAGGGCTGCCTGAGGCAGGACAACCCATATGTGATGACTGCAGATGCATCCTTGAAGGACATCAGTGAATGACTTACAGGGATGCCCCACAGACCCCACCCACAGACCCCATGTGAAATGTACAAACAGAAGGCAGAAAGGTGTAACACATGCAATGGTAACTATGGAGTCTTGAAAGTATTCATCACTTGCATGGCAGAAAAAGTGTAGTAATACATATGCTCATGCTAACCCACAGTCACAACTGCAGCATACCAGACATTTTAATGGGTGTACCCCACTGATATGTACCATTCCATGAGGCACATAACAGATGAACCTGTAAGTCTCTGGGGCCTGCTCAGCAGCATACTCAAATACCCTAGTAGATGTCAAGGCCCACACCATGGCCAAACCACACTGCATGCTGTAACACCCTAGCAGATATAGCAAGCATTCCAAGGTGTGAATGTACATGGAAAATAGGAAAGCTACAGCAGCACACTACAGTCAAGACACCTAGCAGGCATACAAGTAGTGACTGTAAAGGGCAACTATTGAAGCCTTAGCAACAAAGTGCAAGCAAAAGTGAAAGGAAAGCACACACACACACATTAACAGTAGTAGTAGTTGTAGGTGTCAGTGTACATACACAGTTAGTACAGGAAACTGGAGAAATGAATGGAGGAATGTTAATCTACAACACACCTGGAAATATGAGAGAGATATCAACCTTTACACTCACAGAACATTGTCCACAGCATAACAACATGGTTCCTGCCCTTAAAATCTGAAAGGGCTATGCCTATCTCACATACCTTTTTATAGCACTGTTCTGAAATCACAGTGAGAACTGCAATCAGTACACAACTGGCTGCATGCAATTAACAAATGCTGGCTAACAATTGGTGCAGAGGCCATCACATGGGCATATGCAGATACCTACAAAAGTATGCTGTACTCCCAGTCCACACATGCAATACTTTCATTGCACCCTGAGAAGGACGTGAGAGACAGACAGAGAGAGACAGAGAGAGACAGAGACAGAGAAAACTGCAATTAAGCAGACACAAACAAATTGTTCAGCAACAGCTACCTGAAAGCTGACAACTGGGAAGTGGAGCAGCAGGACAGAGAACCAGACGGCAACAGCAGCTGTGACAAACACAGGTAATGTAAAGTAATACTATAAAGGTCTACATACTGTGAACCCTCCATATGTGTAATTAGTCTGTATCCATATGTATATGAAGATGTGTAAAGGGCAGGGGAAATGCAGCAACTATCAGTGAAGGCTGTACATACATTTTTATGTGAGAGCATCTATGTGCACATATCAATGTTGGTTGATTGTAGGTTGTAGTGCCATGTACAAAGTAGGTTTCACAGTTATGCATGTTTAGCAGTATGTTAGTGTGCGTATACAGTATGGTAGACAAATATGTTGATATACCCGTCTAACATATGGATACGTATGTATGTCAACATATGTATATCTATATATGTATATATATATATATATATATATATATATATATATATATATATGATATGCATATATGTATACATACATAGAGAGAGAGATGTAGGAACACAGACAGATGTAGATATAATATTGTAAAAACATATCTATGTAATGCACACATACAGATATAGATATATGTAGATACATATACATAGACAGACTGATCTGACTATCTACAGGTATGACTGTATATGACGACCTGCAACACAGCCTGTCCCACCCCCTCTGTCACTCACACCCCCTCTGTGTCCCCCCCCCTCCACATCTATAGCAATATATGTACATCAATATATATATGTGTATATGTATACGGACATATATATATATATATATATATATATATATATAGAGAGAGAGAGAGAGATGTATATAAATTCTGAGTGAGGCACACGTGTACAGATGTATTGCAACAGGTGCCTGGTGACAAAGGCATGGAGTGAACACCAGTGTCAGGGGTGAACAGGGTCATAAATGTGTACAATAGTGGCCCCAATGATATTCACAGTGGCACACTATCCCTGGAATACCTGCACATGGTATGTGTCAGCGGACATGGTGTGTCAGCTATGGACATTTAGGTCGGTGTACCCCTCCACACCACATAATGGATGCCATGGTATGGACCTCACATGACAGCTACAGATATGGAGAAGGACACAGTGACAAGTACAACACTGTGACAATGCACTCAAACACATTACCAATGCACAGTGACTGACAACACCACAGAGTACACATATGCTACCCACATAAAGGTTCCCACTCCCGGATTTACATATGCAAGTCATACCCATGACAGATGTCCAACAACCATAGTAACACCTCACACCATCCACAACCTAAATGTCTGCTGTGTCTCGTCCGTGCCACTGCAATAGAGTGCACATGTGGAGGTAAGAGTTCCTACCCACAGATAAGACATACCCTGCAATAAACCACGCAGTGTTAAGAAGCAAGACTCCCCATGAATACATGTCACACATACCCCTGCTGAATGTTAGTCAGATAGGTAATATGCCATATGAGTCACACTGTGTGACAGCAGCAGGTACCATCACACCACATGTGTCACAATGGTCAGGGTAGCAGAACAGTACGCTGCTGTAGTCCCAGGGGCAATAGCATATTGTATAGTATTGTACTGTAATGTAATGTATTATGTTGTATTGTATTGGTATGTTGAGGTGCCTCCTTCGTGGAGTGGAACCACTGCTGCTGTGCGCCAGTGTACAGGTACATATCCTCTAGTCAGGCTAGTGTTACATAGCACTTCTATATGTGTGTTTAGCTCCTGTCAGAGTTTATGTAGCATGCAACTGGGGATACCATCAGGTCCCATTCATGTTGTGTATTCTGCTGTCCTGAGGGTGGCTCTCACCTGGACATCTGTGATGACAGGGAGATTACAGTCACCTGGGATAACTATGTCTTATTTTGGGGGAGAGGGCGGGGTGACACCTGCACTGAACCTGTCTGCCACAATGTTGTCGATATCTGTGGAGTCAGGGAAATAAATATTTGTTGTTGTGTACTAACTATGGGCATAGAGGATGGATCCTGACCAGGTTGCTAACATAACTGAAGAAGGCCTTCTGGTCATCTGTAGTGCCCCTCTTGATTTCCCTCTCAAAGTTGCCCATGGATTTTGTATGATGGAAAATAGATCCTTACTAGTGCTGCTCAGACATGCCCTCCCTTTATGGAATTATGCTCCGTCTTGCAGTAGCTTCCATCTTCTGTAATACAATCTATCTATGGCTGGGGTCCACCAGACAGGATGCTGTCCCTTTGTGGAGAGAGTCTTGGTCATATATGGGATTGCATAATCCATGCATTCTCAGAGATGTCTGTAGAAAGCAATTGTGTAGGGGTCAGCATTGTGGGTTATATCTGCCACTGGCCCAGTGGGCTGAAAGGATACCATGTCACTGTTACAAAGTGTAAAGTTTGTATCTGTAATGTTATGCACTATAGTCGTTTGTGCTGGTGGCGGAGGTGGTATATGTATATCCAGGGCAATCAGTGTGTGGTCAGCTCACAGTAGTTGATGATGTAGGCCATACAGTACCTAGATACAAACCCCCAGAGTGAGGAGGTGCTCTTGACCTGAATCAGTGTTCTGACTGCTGGGGTTTGGTAGTATGTCGTATGGAGTGTGCCAGGTACTGTTGCACAGTTGCTGGCTGAGCACTGATACCTGGCCATCTACATGTGTATCCACCAATAGACAGACAGATGCTACATATGTGAGATATGTTGCATCATAACAGTCGAGTAGCATGTGTAGTATGTGTGCCAAATTCCACTGACATATATTGCTGATACCAGGTTATGTTCTTTCTCAGGTACATGGCCCACCCGCGGAATCCCACCTACTCCACAGCTGAGGATGAGGAGATATACCACAGCCTGGTGTGGGATTATGCAATACTCTTTTCCTGCACCAGCCAGAATCAGCAGGAGAGGGCTGCACTGTGGCAAGACCTTGTCCGCCGGGTAAATGACATAGGCACACATAATAGGACATATGAGCAGGTACGACATCACTGCAGTGATTTCTATCAGACATGTCCGTCAGCGTGCGTTTGATATCCACAGGCAACAGGTCGCCACAGGTGGTGGGGTGGCTACACATCCCCCACTCACCAGACTGGAGGGACTACTCATGAGTGTAGTGGCTCCAGTCCGCCAGCAACAACAGCAGCAGCAGACATGCATTATGATGGAGGCTGGAGCCACGCAGCAGCAAGACAGTGAACGTGCAGGTAATATGCCATATGTATAGTTGACTGTTGTGTACACTGGTAGTTAATGCATGTGTGAGGTGTGTCCTTGGTTTGTAGCTGTCACCATAGTATTTAATGTGCAAGTGTGATATCCTCAATATTAGCAGCTGACCTGTGAAAGGCGACTGTTGTACTACTGACCTGTATCATACTCAGTAACAATGGCACAGTTGTGCCCACTGACATTAGTTTCTTCACGTCTGCAGGACCCTCTGGTATAACAAGCAATGCAGCCTATCCATGCTGGTGAGTGTGTATTAACAATTCCTGTAATAGTGTTGATAGTAATAGTACTATTTGGCTCACTTAGTAGTGCTCTTTGTATGCATGTAGGTGTGTCTGTGTCTGTGTGTTGATATCACGCATACTGAGTACTGTACAATTGTGTGAAACAGTGTGCATGTGTGCACCTGTGCACGTGTGCACCTGTGCATATGTGCACCTGTGCATGTGTGCATCACTGGTAATGTGTAGACATTTTAAACTGTGTTACCTGTTTCCCTCCCACAGGTTCTGTTGCTGCTCGGGTGTCATGTAGCAGGGAACCTGAATCAGGTGCCGTGGGTACTGATAATTATGACATCTGTGTAATGGCACAGGAAAGTATGCCAGGGTCCGCCATTGGTCAGCCGATTGACAGTACACAGCTGTCGACCCCATCAATGCGCACAGTTATCCTGCCAATACACCCTTTGTCACCAATGTCCCTAGGTGATGGACAGCATACAGTGGGCATTGACCAGGGTAATGTGGTATCTGTGGCACATGCCTCCCCACACAGCAGCCATGGGCATGGCCCAGAGATGGTACCACACAGACAGATGTCCAGGGGTTCTGGAGCATCCGTGGGTACTGCCCCTGTCAGACATGCCCACAGAGGTCTTACAACCTCAGCTATGTTTCGGGCTGTCATGCAGGCACAGTCACGTATGGAACGGTATACCAGACAGGGTCTGAGGGTGCTGACAGCATGTTGCACAGCCATGACTGACAGTATGCGTGACAATGCGGCTGCCATCCGTGATTTCACCCATGTCATAGACAGACATTGTGGGGACATATTAGACAGGTTCCACAACTACATATCCATGAGCCAGGGCGATGGTGGGCGGTTGAGGCGTCGACGTGGCCGTATGCCAGCAACAGCAGCAGCTGGCAGTCGTCGCGGACGACAGCAGGGCTGCGGCCGCCCCCGTAGTGCCAGCAGCAGCCCCAGCAATGCTGAGTCTGTGCTGTCATCAGACCGCCCCAGGAGACCATGTGCACGTGGCTCTGGCCAGGCCCGACAGGGATCCGTGTCCAGTCAACGAACACCTGCAAATGATGACAGTACCCAGTCTGGGTTGGTACTGGATACGGTCCGTAGCACCCCTGCAAGGCACAGGTACCGTGTCCGTGGCCAGAGACACTGATCTGTATGACCTGGCAGGTACAGTCTGTGGCTGTCCACAAACACCAGTATATGGCAGCCATGAGGTGGAACTGTGTGCATCCATACACACATGCGAGTTGACAACACCTAGGGCTACCGCATACACGCACACACTGCATCAACATTGCCCCACCTTCTACTGCTGTCCCTCACCAACACACATACACATACATGTCAATTGGTGGTATTGGTGGCTGACTCAGGCATACCAAGTTCACACCCTGTGCATATGATGAAACTGTGCCACCTCCTGCAATCTGTAACAACTGTGCAGGTACAGGTTAACATGTTGCTGATGCACAGGGTGACCACATAGATGTATAGTAATAGTATCATGTTGTTAACAGTACTGTGTGCTGAATTAATTGTGGGTATATCACAGCAGGCCTGATGCAGTAAGTGTGTGATTGTCATGTCATGTTGTCTACACCCATGGTAAGTACCATAGTGTATCATCTGCACATGTTGGCATACTGATGGTAATGATGTCAACAGAAGGCTACATACATAGGTAGCACAGGGGATAAGGTAATGAATGTAGTAATACACAATGATGGACATGTAAATTGCAAGTGGCATGTTGTCCACCCCACACTGGACTCTGCAATGCAGATATTTGAGGATGTTGATATGTGTGCAGTACTACACAACTGGTACAGGACACACAGGAGCACCCTAGCACTGCATGCTCACATCTCATACCATGCTAGACAGCCCCAACACACATAACTGTCACAGGAGGGAGATTCCCCATATATGTCAGGGATACTGTGGTGGCAGGCCAGGTAGCATACATCCTACTAAGTATGGAACCACTGAGTGAAGGCTCAGTGTCTGTTATTTGACATGTGTATTACTGCAGGTATGAGCACATGGGTTTCCATCCAGTTATTGTACATCCTGACAGTACATGGTCTGTACACTTGTGTGCACTGAGACTGGACCCTAGCCATCTGACCCGTGTATTTCCATGTACATGTGCATAGTGCCTGCATATTTGCAGTGTTACCTACTGGAACTGGTACAGCTTGCTTGTTGTACAATGGACTACATGCAGCCCTGTTTACTGTAGCTTTGTTTGCATGCATGTTTGCTTGCAATTACCCTGGAATACTGATCACACCTGCAATGCATAGTTATAGAGATTCTGTGGACTCCTAGTGCCATCTGCATAGCTTACTATATGTATGTCCATGTCCCACTTGACAGGATGTCACTGTTTGTCCTGTTCACATGTACATTGCCTGTGACACGGTGCATATGACTTATGCGTCCACGTGAGTAGTCATACATGCTACTGCTAACTAATCACAGGCACTACACCTTCACATATTCATCTTCTGTTGAACTACCTGCTTCGCTAGGGACGGCCTGCACCTGTCACCCCTGGGCTTTCAGATATTGGCAAAGGCTCTTGCTACCCCCATAGTGCCTATGTTAGGCAAGGCTCAAATGACAAACCCACCTTCATATGTATCACAAGGGATAAGAAACTAAGAGTAATGCTACCCAATGCCAGAAGTCTAAACCTCCAGATGCATGCACCAAAAACACTCCTTGGCATGGAGAACATAGATATCTGTGCAGTAACAGATGCCTGGTTCAGGGCTACTGAGAGCACACCAGCACTACCAGGTTTAACCTGGTTGATTTCTTTGAAACAGTCACCAAGGCCATTGACGAGGGGAAGGTGGTTCACACAGCCTACCTGGACCTTGCAAAAGCCTTCACAACAATACCCCACTTGGGCATTCTAGAGAAGCTCACCAGCTTAAATATAAGCCCCTATGTCACTAGATGGATTGCACAGTGGCTCAAGGACAGAACCCACATGGTTAGAATTGCTGGAGCCATGCCAGACTCCAAACCAGTTACGAGTTGTGTCCCACAAGGCTCAGTCCTGGGACCTCTCTTGTTTGGTATATATTTATTGGAGGTACAGGCCAACACGGACGGACTGTGGCTGACCAAATATGCAGATGACTGCGAACTGGCCACCATAATCGACTCTCCAGCCGACACAAGCATCTTCCAAAGGGGCATCATAGAAACAGACAACTTGTGCCAAAGCCATGGCCTTCAGCTGAACAGTGTTTAGAAAGGGGAATGTGCATCCTGTAGTCTGTTCACCTAGTTGCCAAAAGGGACATTGTCCTCACACACACTAACCCCCCCTCAGACAAAAACACACACTTGCCATTTGCAGGATTCAAACCCCTACCTAACTATGTTATGACACTTGAGACGGACGCATTAGCAGAGCGCGCTATTCGCATTACTGGGAGGTTTCCCTTCTCCTGCTATACTTAGAGTGCTGACATCATCTGTGTTTAGAAAGGGGAATGTGCATCCTGTAGTGTGTTTTCCTAGTTGCCAAAAGGGAAATTTCTCTCCCACAGACTTACACACACACACACACACACACACACACATTGAGCATTTGCAGGATTCAAACCCCTACCTAACTATGTTATGACACTTGTGACGGACACATTAGCAGAGCGCGCTATTCGCATTATTGGGAAGTTTCTTTTCTCCTGCTGTACTTATAGGGTGCTGACATCATCGGTGTTTAGAAAGGGGAATGTGCATCCTGTGGGGAGGCAGACAGCAAGCACACTCTGGCTAAACTGTCATTCCCTAGGGCAAACAGCCTAGTGTTGACCTCTACACCCATATGTTTAATTGTCAAATGCACATTATTTGTTGCTGATAGACTGTTTGCACATCTTTATTGCCATAGCATTCCCTGTTTGTATGAAAAACTTGTGCATCTGTGGAAGATGTTTGCATATGGGAGGGATCCACTATATCACGTATGTCTCTGTAGTCATTTAACTGTGTGCACTGGGCAGACTGCTGTAATGTGGTTGGTTCCTGGAATAACACATAAAAATACCAGATATGTGTGTCCAACTGCTAAACTGAGATGTGGCCTAAGTGTGTGAGCATGCCCAGTTCAGCCTTCCCATGGCATGTTGCCTGACATATGTCTCATTTATCAAAGTGTGTGAGCATGCCCAGTGTCAGCATTCCATATGTTGGACTCTGCAGCCCACCACATTTGTGGATGAGTGTGAACTTCAACAAATATCACCCGTTTATGGTTGTGTGTCATGTTGTGTAGTTACTGTACAACTGCTTTGTGTGTTAACACAACAGGATTATACTGTGCCTGCAGTGTTTCCATGGGATACTTTGCATACAGTTGTCAACATACTTTCACACTGACCTAACACTGTAGTACTGTATAGTGTACTGGTAGTACTTTGACTGTGGTGGACAGTATCCTGGGCTTTAGTGCTATCACTGCTTTACATTTCGATAGTGGGCACAACAGCCTGGTTAGGGGCCAGTTGTGTACTTCTGACCATATTGCATTCTGTTCAGATATGAACTACTTAAACCAGGCTTGTCCAACATTGGTAGTGTATTCCACAACATAGGTGTACATTTGCAAACACTAGCGATGTGCCCTAGTCCATGTCTAATGCTAGTTGGAGAGTGTGGTTGTCCTTCAACACACATTGTAAGTGGAGTTTGCCATGACATATGTCATGGTTAGTATACAGTGCCTCTGTCTACCTGTGACATGACAGTGATACCCATGATAAAGCTACCATCTCCCATCCACTCATCAAGATTCCTATTGAGGAAGATTGATAAGTGACTCTATGGGTAGCCTGTACTGGGGGTTCACTCAAGGGTGGGGGTGGCTTCTGTGTTATGGCTCATGCAGTACAGCTTGTCCTATGTAAGTCAGTGCTGGGGTTCAGGTCTCTCATGTACATAGCTCACTGCCATTCAGATTGTACAAGGTGCAGCATGTTTATTGATACCAGCAACACAGGCAACACATGGCATCTGTGCAAGTTCTTTGATAATCCTGGTGAGGTACTGTTGGGGACTTTACGGTTGATGGAGGTGTCTGCTGAGGTACATCCCACAGGGGCTATTGTAGTCAATTGTACCGCTGATGAAGGATGACTGCAGAGCCACAATGACCTCCCCTTATCTAGATCTGACAACCTTCATGATTAGGTGGGTATATGGTATGTTTCTGTAAACACTACAGCACGTTTGTCCAATGCAGGATATCTATCACCTTGTGTCCCCAGGTCTCTCATTACATGTTAACTACATAATGGGTTAACACCTATGAGGTAATTGGTGGGCACTTACTGTATATCCACGGGGGTTGACTATACACGTTTCTGCAATTAGCTTGCTGACATGGCTATGGCACCAGTTGTCTGTTTCTATGTGGTCCTTTTGTGGGATGCTTGTGTCAGCTGGTGGATCATATGTGGTGAGCAGTTTGTAGTCCTCTGCAAACATGTTCGGACACAGTCCTTCCATGTTTGCCTGTACCTATGGGACATATATACCAGACGAGGGAGATTCCAGGACCAAGCCTTGTGGGATGCCAGTTATATCTGGTTTGTAGTCTGACATGGCTGCAGCATGTCTGACCATGTCTGTTCTGTCCTTGGTCTGGTTTGCAACCCCTCTACTGACATAGGGGTTTATATTTAAGCTGGTGAGCTTATCTATAATGAACACGTAGGGTATTGCATAGAAGCCTTTGCATGGTCCAGCTACGCTGTGTGGACCACATTGCCCTCATCAATGACCTTAATGACTGTTTCAATTGAGTCAAACATGTTTAGGGGCAGGATCTGCACTTAAGAAAGCCACACTGGGTAGGGTCCGGTGTCAGTAGGTCCCCAATATCTTTATGTCTGTGGTACATGCTGATCCTTTCCATAGCTGTGCAGACCGAGCTTCTCAGGATTCTGGGGTAGTAGTTTTCAGTATCCATTCAGGCAACACCTTTGTTGAGAAGGACCACTGTTGTTGTACACTGCTCTTTGGGTACATATTCTGTGGTAAGGCTGACATTGAGCAATAGTGTGGTTTGGCATTCCATTCATCTTGGAGTCCATGTTGCACTAAGCCCAGGACACCATCTCATACCATTGCTGCTGTGTGTTTTGCTTTGTAGATGTTGGCTATTACCTCAGCATCTTTAATGTCAGGGGGCCAGCAGTCTGCTGGGATAGATATTCTGCATTCGGGTGGGGGGGGGGTTGCACTGCACCTGTCAGGATGTATGTTGGCAATATGTGTGTGTGTTTGTGATATTTGTGTGATTCAGAGCATATCTGTGAATTCCCAACATGGTTCCTACCATCAGTTGTGAAAGCCTTGGGATTATCCTTAGTGTCCTGTACAATTTGTATCTTCATAGGTTCACAGGTTCATACTAGGCTATCCACCCTAGGGCATTTGTTAGCCTAGCCAGTGTGTGTGTGGCTTTTGCCACCCCTTGCTATGTGAATATTATGGCCATTTATGATTTGCTTTGCTGTGCCTCTGTCTGGACATGACACAGTGAAGACCCCCAGTGTAACTATACAATCATCCATCCACTTGGCAAGATTCCTGTTGAAGAGTGTCAGTGAGGGGCTCTGCCTAACATGGAGTGGGATTCTGGTCCAGGGTGTGGGGAGCCTATGGATTATGTATCTGTCCCACCAGCACATCCTATTTCATTAATTGTTGAGGTTGACATCTCTCACAGCTCCGATGGATTTGAGTTTTCTGGGGTGGAGCATGTCCATTACTCCTGTGTTGGGCATGGCCTTCTACAACAGGCATGCAATGCGTCTGTGTAGGCAGTATGTGACTGCATTCAGCTGGGGTGTCTACAGCCAGGCAGCATATGAAATATATTTGAGACCCTTTCTCCTCTTGGTGAGGTACCTTTGAGGTCTTTCTAACTGCTGCAGATGTCAGGTAAGGTACATCCCATATGAGGCATTGTACTAGATTATGGGTGTGATTAGAGAACAGTATAGGGGCACAATGACCTCTGTTGGCGTAGATGTGAATCCTTTCATGATACGGTGTCAAATGTAGACAGTCTTCCTAGCCACATTGGCAATGTGGGTGTCACATAACAGGTTACTGTCCATTTGTGTCCCTAGGTCCCTGGTTACTCCTTCCATACATAATGGTTTACCACCTACGTGGTAATTTGTGGTACCTTGTTTGGTATTTGGTGGGACATTCATACTGTCCAGTGTCTTCAGGACGGCTGGGTGGGGTTCCTGTGTGTGAGAGTGTGGTCTGTAGCATGCTACAGACTGTACAGCAGTCTTGCCTACAGTTAGTTGCACATGGGTGGACTCAATGCCTGGTGCATTGTCAGTTACCTGGGCGTATGGGTGTCTGTGCTGAATATGGATACTCACCCTCCTTTTATGTTTTGTTCCAGGTTTTGGGGCCATGACACATGATACGTGGTATAACCTGGTAGTGCTGGTGTGCTGTCAGGAGGCTTGCAGCAGGTTTCTGTCACTGCACAGACATCGATGTTCTCCATACTGGGGATGGCCTTGGGAGCATGCATATTGGGGTTTACACATCTGGCATTGGTCAGCATTACCCTTATGTTTCTTTCCACTTATGTTTTCTAGGGTGGTGGGTCAGTCTTTTCAGCCTTGCCTACAAAAGACACTATGGAGGTGGCAAAGACCTGATCCAATATTCAGACGCTCAGGGGTAACAGGTGCAAGCCATCCCAAGAACAGCTGCGTGGCTTGTCAAGCATGACATCCCAAGCAGACCGACATTGGATCCCCTTGGAATGACACCACTAAGTGTGCACTTGCTATGACTGATCATTCCGTGTTTGTACTGTGGCATTATTCTTGGTAAGGGTAGGATGCTGCAAACGCTGTGTCATACCGGCCTGGACTACATAATCAGAGAGCTCATCTATGTCTCTTTTCATGTAGTCTAGGGAGGTACATCTCAGGTCATTCACACCAGCATGGACTATGACTGCATCATATTTCTACTTGCTTTGGAGTGACCTGCAAACTTCTGTTATGTGGCATATTGTGGCAGCCTACAGGCAGCTTACTGTACCCTTTCCCTTGTTCTGTCTGGTGTGCGGGAGTCACCTATTACAACTGTATCAGGCATGTTATTTCTCCTTCTGGCCTGTGACTGTTTGGCACACCAGCTTTGTGTACTGTGTGTTGCATGTGCTATGTTTGGAGGTTGTTTGATTGGGTGTCTGCTTTAGAGGCCTCTGTTGGTGTGCTGCATTTGTAATTTGTGCCTCCGGGAATGTTTTTCTGTGTTTATGTGTTTGGTTTGCAGTTGTGATAGGTCTATGTGGGACTGTGTTTGTGGTGTGTGTGGTTACCTTCTCCTCCTGACTAGTTTTGGGAGTACTAAGTTGAGGGAGCTCAGCCTCCAGTTTGGATAGATGGTTGCATCTCTCACATATATTTGTATTTCTTGGGTGGAGTTGGGGGTTGTCTGTGTACTTGGGACAGGTGTAACATTGCCTCAGGATTCACAGATTCAACTTGTGGCTGGCCTTAGTGGATTGTATGTGTGGACAGATTTTATTGCCATACTACTGATCAGTGATTACTTCATTGTTTATGTTTGCTCTATCATGTAGTAGCTTCCTCATTCTCTTGCATGGTTTGGTTATGGCTGGTGTCCACCATGCCAGATTCCTGCATGTATGGCATTGTGTCTTGTTTTAATTTAGGACTGCATAATCCAAGCATTCCTGGCAGTGTTCATGGAATGGCTTTATTACAGGTTCTGAGGTGTGGCCCATATTTTGCACCAGCACAGGACCTTTAATGGATTCCACATCAGTTTGGAGGAGTGCAAATATTGCTTAACACATGTTTTCCACTGTGGTTTTCTGGCCAGGGACTGCGGTCAGGATTTGTATATCCAGTGTGATTACTCTATGGTCTGGTTTTACCAGTGAGCAATACACTTCTCATCTTGCCATCCAGTACCCATGTTGCTGATTATCACATCCAGTATGCTTACCCTCTTGTGAGAGTGGTACGTTGTTCCTGGGCCTTTTGGTTTATGGATTCTATGAACTTTTGTCCTACACTGTTGAAGCTAGTATAATGCTCCCAGTCTGTCTGTGCATTTTCAGTCACCCAATATAATGTGGTTTGGAGGACTTGATATATTCATGTATTCCAGCATAGGCCAGGTGCAGTTCCTGGTGTTGGGACAGTAGTCTGTAGCAGGCTATAAACTGGGGGGCAGTTTTAGCCACTGTTACTTGACCATGGCTAGTCCATGCTGCTTTCTGTTGTGGTACCAACATGGGGGTGTGGTTATCCTTGACAATTCTTGCTAGTCACCCTCCTTTGGTAGCTTGTTCCATGTTTTGAGGCTGTACAGCACAGTATGAGGTGTAACCTGGTAGTGTTAGGGTGCTGTTGTGAGCCTTGGCTCAGTTTTCTGTTACAGCGCAGATATCAACATTCTCCATACTGGGTGAGTTTAGACTGCATGCATCTTGCTGTTTCGACTTATCCCTCATCTTATTCTTATCCCTTCTGATACCTATGGAGATAGGTTTGTGTTTTGAGCCTTACCTATTCAGGGCACACAGTGGGTAACAACAGCCTTTGCCAGTATCCATACGGCCTGCACTGATAGGTGCACGCCAGTCCTAGAAGGTGGTGCATCATGTCATGCTCAGCATGTCATCCCAGACTGGCACACATTGGATCCACTTTGACTAACTGCGATACTTCCGTCAATTATTGCACTTGATCATCTCATTGTCGTCATGTTGTGGCATGATGCTTGGTGAGGGTAGGATGTTAGTCAGGGTCCTCAGGTGTGCATATAGTACATGGTGTTACATTACTTAACACATAGCATTCATGCCTCAGGTGGTGCTGCAGGGCTGCCTCTGTCGGATGCGCATATTACACTTCCCAGTACGTTTGAGAGCAGGTTGTGTCATGTTAGGCATCCCTGTTACTATGAGAGGGGTATCATTCCAAGGGTTCCTACTGAGCCAGTGTATGTGCTATGCATTGCCTCTTTGCCAAGGCCAGGGCATACTGGGCACGCCTCCTTCTGCCTACTGGAGCAGGCTCAGGTTGTTCCTCCTCCGAGTCACGCTCTGCCTGTGATGGCCTTGGCAATGGTGGGGGGCTGTTTGGCTCGGCCCTATGCTGGTCCTGCTGCAGCTGTTTTCACAAGATCATATTATGTAGCATAGCACATACCATGACAATTTGGGAACATGTAGTTGGTGTGTACTGCAAGGCTCCACCAGATGTGTCCAGACACCGGAACCGTGACTTGAGCAGCCCAAACACACGTTCTATTACATTACGTGTGTGTGAGTGTGCCTCATTATGGCGTTCCTGTTCAGGTGTGTATGCGTTTCTGATGGGTGTCAGCAGCCACGGCTCCAGTGCATAACCTGCATCCCCCACTAGGTGTCCATGCGGGATGTCCCCACTGGCAAATGTCTGGTACAGCTGCGTCAAATGCCAGATGTGGGAATCATGGTAGCTCCCAGGACAGCCAGCACACACATTCATTATTATGCCCTGGGCATCACACACGACCTGGCAGTTGATGGAGGGGAAGCCCTTGCGGTTGATGTATGCCCTACCCCGCTCACCGGCTGGTGCTTTGATGAGTATGTGCGTGCAGTCTACTGCACCCACTACCTCAGGGTATTCCGCTATTTGCTGGAAGAGATGCATATTGCTGGCCAATACCTCACGGGCATTGGGGAAATGTACATCATCACCGACGTGCTGACATGGCATCCAGGAACTGGTGCAGAACCCTGGAGGCTGATGCCTGTGATATCCCGATCATATCAGCAGTTGGTCTCTGGAAGGTACCTGTTGCTAGTATTCTTAGGCCAACACATACCTTGGTTTCCAATGGGATGGGTTCCCCTCTGTTGGTTGTGTGTGTGAGGCGTGGCCTGCACAGCTCCACTATTTGCTGCAGGAGGTCTCTGTCCACTCTATAGCGCTCTGCTATCTCCAGCTCATGTAACCCGTGGTAGGTGACCCTGAGCCTGTACACTCTTTTCCATCTCCTGACTGTGGGTTGTCTGGCACCATCTGCATTGTCACCACCCTCAGCAAGTCACCTATGTCTCATTATGACAGCTATGGCAGCCCCTAACATTTCTGGCCTGAGTTCAGCTTTTTCAGTTTTCACTTCTGATAACTTAACTCCTGTCTTGCAGTGTCTCTTGAAAGAAACATCCTGCACTGCTGTTTGCAGAGTTTTAAGTGCTGGGCTGG
>NC_056751.1:625038546-625043546 GCF_019279795.1 Protopterus annectens | reverse complement strand
GTACTGGCGTGGCCAGTCTGGGGCAATCAGGATCATCTTTGGCTTTTCTTGTCTTTTAGGAGTACCTTTGAAATGAGAGGTAGTGGTGAGAAAGCATATACTTGTAGGTTTTTCCATCTGAATGAGAGGGCATCCACTTTCCATGCTTGTGGGTGGTAAGTTCTTGTGCAGAATTTCTGTAGCCGGCAATTCATTGGGGATGCAAACAGATATATGTCTGAGCTCCACCATTTTTGTGTTATCATTCTGAATATTTGTGGATGTAATTTCCACTCGTGCGGATCCATGATGTCTCTGCTTAAGTCGTCTGCCAGTGTGTTTTTCTCTCCTGGCAGGAATTGTGTTTGCAGATTAACTTGATAGGTTAGAGAGGTGTTCCACAAGGTCATGGCTTGTCTGTAGAGGGGATATGAATGAGTGCCCCCTTGCTTATGTACCACATAACTATGGTGGTGTCTGTCTTTAGTAGTAGGTGTCCTGGATGCCAAAGGTCCTTGAAAGCTATAAGGGCATTTTGTACAGCTAGCATCTCTTTTTGATTGATGTGAAGATGCCTTTGTTCTGCGGGCCACTTGCCCTGAATACATTTTCCTGCCATGTGCGCTCCCCAGGCATAATCTAAAGTATCTGTTGTCAGTGTTTGCCTGGCTGTGGGTTGAGTGAAAGGCTGTCCTTTGTTGAGGTGACAGGCTTGAGCCCACCATCAAAACTCCTGTTGAAGGCAAGGAATAAGTAGTATTACTGTTTCCAAACTGTGACAGTGTTGAGACCAGACACTCTTTAGGTACCATTGTAGTTTCCTCATATGCAGTCTGGCATATGGAATTAGTATTATGTGAGATGCCATGTACCCCAAGGCCTGCAGAATTTTTCTTGCAGGGAGTTGAGTTTTTGTTGCCATCAATTGGAAATATTGAGTCAGTTGTCCTTGCTTGTCTGGCGTGAGATAAGCCATCTGGGCCGTTGTATTTAAGCTGGCACCCAGGAATATTCTCTCTTGTGAGGGCACTAGTTTTGACTTCTTTTCGTTTATTGTGTGCCCTAGGCAAATTAGTAATCTTTTTACAAATGCCAGATGCTTTAGAAGAATGTCTTTGCTCTCTGCTTGAATAAGGCAGTCGTCCAAGTATGGGTAAATTTGAATTCCTTTTTGTCTGCAAAATGCAATTACTGGTGCCAGGCATTTTGTAAAGACCCTGGGCGCAGTAAATAAGCCAAAGGCAGTGCAGAGAATTGGTAATGCATCGAACCAGCTAAGAATCTGAGGTATCTTCTGCAATTTTGTCTGATAGGGACATGCAGGTATGCCTCCTTGAGGTTTAAAGATTCGAGCGAAGCTGTCTTGCCCAGCATGGGAAGAAGCTGCTGTAGTGTCAACATTTTGAATTTTGGAACATCCTGGTAAGTATTTAGAGAAGAAAGATCCAGAATGGGCCTCCAGGCTTTGTCCTTTCTGGGAACCAGTAAGAGTCTTGAGTAAAATCCTTGTCCTTGCTCCTGTGTTGGTACCTTTTGAATAGCTCTCATGTCCATGAGTGCTGTTTGTCTTTGAGCCTCTGCCCATTGATCTGGTGGCAGACTTGGCATTCCTTTTAACCTTGGCAGAGTGTGAAAGTGGAACCTGTAACCTTGAGATACAATATTGAGAACCCATTTGTCTTTGGTGATCATATGCCAATTGTGACAGAAAAGTGCCAGTTTTTCCCCCAAGGGGGCTGCCAAGAGCGAAGTGCTTGGTAGCTGTAGTATGAAGTCATTGGGGCTGTTTTTTGTAAGGTTGAGGCCTGTCTTCCCCTTCTTTCTGGGTTGAAGCACCCCATTGTCAAGGCCTGTAAGAACCTTGTGGATGATCTCTGCCTTTTGGACGTCTGTATCTGCCCCTTTGAGGTCTGTCTGAAACTGGAAAGGACCAATTTTTTATTGGCCAATTTCTGCTAAATCGAGGAGGCTGAACCTGTAAGAAATCCTTCACTGTTTGTATAGATTTTGCCTTATCCTCCATTTTCTTTAATACCTCTTCTGCCTTAACTCCAAATAAAACATCCTGCTGCAAAGGTGCATCCAATAATTTTGCTTTAACATGATCTGGTAAAGTCTGCTCTTTTAACCCAGCATGCCTTCTAATGGCAGACCCTGTAACTGCTGCTCTACAAAAGGCCTCTAATGAATCCAAACCACATTGCAAAGTATGTTTTCCCACTTGTTCAGCTGCATGCAATAAATCCTGTATTTCCTTATAGTTAGGAAGATCTGAATTTGGAAGCATTTTTTGTTTCAACTGAGACATCAAAAATTGCTGATATTTAAGCATGTGAAACTGGCAATTTAAGGCCCTCATTACTAAAGTTGCAGATGTATATACTTCTTCCCCCATCTGTCTAATGCTCTGGAATCTCTGTCAGAGGGAACTGGATTTTTTGCTGTAGAGGCCTCTACCCCTTTGGGACCCTGGGAAATAGTTTCAGGGTCAGCAACAGGGCTTTTATAAAGAAATTTGTGAGAGTCAGGAACTCTAATATCTGTCTGGCTTAACTGGAGCAGGAGGAAAAGAATCAGGATTTAAACTGGATTCAGAATACACATCATCCACAATATCTAACACTGGCGGAATAGCAAGGGGTCTGTGTTGAGGTAATAAAAGAAAATCTCTGAGCCTTTTCTTGGATTCTGAATAATCCTGGCCCTCCCAATGGAAATGCTCCCTCATGGTATGTAAGGTTTCCCCAAAGGAGTAGTCCTCTGGTGGAGAGGCTGAAGTAATTGATTCCTCATCATCAGAATCCTCATAAGGGGGTAAAGAGTATCCTTGGTCTGAGGATGAAACGGAAGAGATGGACACCTGGTCAGATGAGTCAGTCTGCATCCTGTCTAGGCCTTTTATCAGGAGAAGGGTGGGACCCCCTGATCAGAGTAATTAAGTCTGCGGCCATTTTGAGTATCTTTCTTAGGCATGGAGGCCTGTCCTGGTGAATGTTGAAGTTGTTTCTTTGTTTTTAAAGGGGTTTTAGACTTGGCAGAAGATTTAATGGTTAACTGAGTAGGTCTGAAAACACCCTCTGAAGCTGCGGGTTGTTCAGCTGCTCCGGATCCCTCTGAAGGGTTAGTCTCAGTAGGCCGTAAATCTGGTGTATCCGAAGGCCCAGCTATCTCCACGTGGGAGTCAGAGGTGGCCTGTGGTTCCAAAGAAGTGGTAGTCAGAGGCTGCGAAGGCACCTCGCTGAAAACCAGAGAACCGGCGACTGCCCTAGAAGAGGCTTTGTCATCAGTTTTGGGCCTCGGATGCCTGTCCTTGTCTTTGCGCTTTTTGTGTACCCCGGTAGTCGGTTGTTCCAACGGCATGGTGTAATTGAATTTTCTGCCAAAATAATGTTGGGCAAAATCAAACCGACGTTTAATAGTGCGCTTGTTAAACCTAGCACAAAACTGACAAGCTGTGACGTCGTGGTCTGGGCCTAGGCATGGGATACAATAAGAATGGAAATCCTTACATTATTTGCTTCCCACAAGAAATACAATTATTAACTTTTACTGACATCGGTCTGAGGCAAGAAAAAGTTTCCCCAACAGGGTACGGGGTACTTAGCTCTGTAGAAGACTTTGGTTCTGTATTCGGAATGAAAATCTCAGGAGTCGGCCAACCGGCACCTGCGAACTGCTTTTGCTTCGGGCACCGTGCGGCAAGAAAGACTGAAGAAAATGGCGTTGGCTGCATCTTGTATACCCCTGGCGCACTGACATCAGGGAAGAAGCGACAGCAACCGACGCCGGACCAAGGCTTTGGAACTCGGGCCGACTGAGGGACCGCCTGACGGCAGGATAACCCAAGTGTAATGACTGCAGCAGTGTAACACGATGAACATCGATGATAATACATAATGTAAAGTAAAGACTTTGTTATTGAGCAGTATTTTTTGCATAACCAAACAGTATGCAAAGGAAAATCATATCAGCAATATATACAAGTGAACATTAAGTTAGTCATCAAAATATATAGACAGAGATCACAACAACATTTCCAAATGTCAAGGGATACCATTTATTACTTCCATTTTTACTGAGGGTCTGATAATTGGAGAGAAGAGAGAAAGATGGTGGTAGCATACACTAGGATTAAGTAACACATGGACATTGCCAACAGCTAATAAGATGAGCCTTAAAGGGGCACTAGCTCGTTTGAAATCAAGATCTTCACTTCAGACCGAGAACTAAACATTGCCAGTCCATTTGTCAGTTACCTCCCCCTTTGTCATGTCATGTCACTGTCGGTACCTGCCCATGTAAATCACCTGGTTCCCTGTCCTGTTCTTATTTTGTTCTCCTGTAAACACAAAAATCTTTCCCTTCTTTTTCACATTCTAGTGTCCTTTTTAACAAAACTGCTGAGGGGAGTGCACTGTGTCGATTGATTGTGACAGGTATAATTATAAAGGGTACTGCACAGTTTCAAAGCAGAAGAGTTTATTTTTCTTTTTTTTTGTCTGTATGTATTTATTTCTTTATTCATTTATTCCTGTTAACCTTAACTTGGTGAATGTTAGTGCAGGGAATCGCACAGGGCTTTTGATAATCGATATATTTCAGCCATTACCGCAATTGCATTATTGGCATTTGTGGCGTGTTACCGTTACTGTACCACTGATACCTGCCAATCTTGTTTCTCAACATCCACCACGTTCACATTGAAGGGACTGAAATTTTAATGTACGAGAAGCAGTTAAAGAGCCATTATTGTAGGAGGTGAGGTTTGCTTTCAACTTCCTAAAAGTTATGTCTCAGTTGAGAATGAAGAGTTGGAGGAGAGCCAAGGGCACTCTATATTATTATTATTATTTTGTTAATTTTTTTTATAAATATGCTAAGTGGGTTTTATGACAAGGGAAATAATCCTGACTAAAGTGCTGTAGGTAACAGCCCTATTTTGCTACGTGCATACTAATTCATTTTTGAGAGAGTAATTTGTAAAACATCATTTAACCTGCAGGATATTATAGGTAATTGTA
>NC_056751.1:624998863-625038046 GCF_019279795.1 Protopterus annectens | reverse complement strand
AATTTCTACATTGCCCCAAGATGCCCAGATTCATCAGATATACAGGAGAGAACACTGGGAGCTGACCCTTGGACATGCCTGAATAAAAAAAATATGTTCCTCTATATAAGTGAGGAAAGTGAGTACAAGAGCTGTTTTTTCTCTAAGTAAGTGAGGAAAGTAAGTACCAAAACTGTTTTCCTCTAGGTAATGAGGAAGGTTGAGTGCTGGAGTAATTAATAGGTTATTTCGTGCTTACAAGTTCTGAACAAGTGCTGATCACAAATAAGCAAATTCAAGTGCTAAAAGTAAGAATATGTATCTGGACTAAACAAGTTACAGGAAAGGGGGAAAACAAGTGCAAATGTGGGCTTTTAAATCAGAAAGTTGAGAGAGATGGAAAAACTGCCCAAACAGCCAATAACTACAATGTCTGGGCCAGAACCACTCCTTATGTGGTAGATAGGTTACCTAGTGCTTACCACTCCCACTGATAAGCTAGAAGGCTTCCCCCCAACACAGAAAGCTTGGGGGAGCTCAGAAGCTTACATACAGTCCTGGATACAGCAAATCTGAATCTGGACTACACTAGTTACAGGAAAGGTATTTTATATATATATATATATATATATACAGAAAAGTAGCTAAAACAGCAATCAAAACAATTCAAATGCAGTGCAAGCTAGCACACTTGAGTATGTAGCAATGTTAGACCAAACAGTTTAAAAATGCAATTAAATTAAAAATGACTAAAAACAATGCAGAAGGAGTCTATTAGGTAGAATGAGGTAAAGAGATGGGACTGGGGAGGGTGTCCCAGATCAAATCTACAGTGGAGGCGGGCAACTGCAAAAACCTCCAAATTTAAACAACAATGCAGAAATAGGGAGGGTGGGTATGGGAAAACCAACACCTTCAGCAGAGATCTGAAAAACTATACAGTGAAGCAAAAATAACAGTGCACAACTCTGAAGTCATCCAGCAATGATATAAAATTAGTCAAACAACAATTGCCAGTACACAACTCTGAAGTGCCAGAAAAATATACTCAGCTCTGTATATCTCCAGATAGTTTGAAGAACACTCTTTCAGGACACAGGAAGGCTCCAGCAATGATATGCAGACTTTTTCATTAAGAGGGTCTAAATTTATGCAAGTAATCCTTGAGATGGTCGGATAACACACAGGATGTAAAACCAGTTATACCAACTTAAGACACAAAGAAATAGGGGGAGGGGGGAAAACACCTTCAGCAGAGCTCTGAAAAACTATACAGTGAAGCAAAAATAACAGTGCACAACTCTGAAGTCAGCAAGCAATGATATAAAATTAGTCACACAACAATTACCAGTACACAACTCTGAAGTGCCTGAAAAATATACTCAGCTCTGTAAATCTCCAGATAGTTTGAAGAGCACTCTGTCAGAACACAGGAAGGCTCCAGCAATGATATGCAGACTTTTTTTTACTAAGAGGGTCTAAATTTATGCAAGAAATCCTTGGGATGGTCAGATAACGCACAGGATGTAAAACCAGTTATACCAACTTAAGACAAAGAGAAATAGGGGGAGGGGGGAAAAACACCTTCAGCAGAGATCTGAAAAACTATACAGTGAAGCAAAAATAACAGTGCACAACTCTGAAGTCAGCCAGCAATGATATAAAATTAGTCAAACAACAATTACCAGTACACAACTCTGAAGTGCCAGAAAAATTTACTCAGCTCTGTATATCGCCAGATAGTTGAAGAGCAGTCTTTCAGGACACAGGAAGGCTCCAGCAATGGTACTGTGATTTGTTTTCTTTACACTGTGTTTTACTTGTATTCTGCTTTTAACTGCATAATAAAACTTGAAAAGAGACCACAGGTTGGTCTATTCTGAGTCAGACAGAAATTAGAAGAGGTCAGTTAAGGAGTCACACAAAGGTTACAACAGGTCTGCTAAGGTTATTCATTTGTAAAGTGAGGGGTTAGATCTAGGAACTAAACCTTCTATTTAAGGGGTAAAATAAACATTTCAGGGTTTACTGGAAAGGCTCACTAAGATTCTGCTATAGTTTGCTGTGGGGGAAAGGTTTGTTTGCTTTTTATTTGTAGTGTTTTATATTACTTTATTAACTTTTTATTTTGTATACTGTGATTTGTTTTCTTTACACTGTGTTTTACTTGTATTGTGCTTTTAACTAAATACTAAAAGTTGAAAAGAGACCACAGCTCTTTCTCTTGTGAGTCAGACAGAAATTTAAAGAGGTCAGTTAAGGAGTCACCCCAAAGTTACAACAGGTTAGCTAAAGTTAATCATCTGTGAACTAAGAGGTGGAGCTAGGAAGTCAACCTTCTTTTTGAGGGGTAAAATAAAACATTTTAGAGCTTTACTGGAAATGCTCACCCAGATTTTTCTAGAGTTTGCTGTGAGGGGAAGGTTAGTTTGCTTTTTATTTGTTGTGTTTTGTATTGATTTATTGCCTTTTTCAATGTTGTATACTGTGATTGATTTTCTTTACACTGTTTCATTTGTATTCTGCTTTTAACTGCATACTAAAACTTGAAGAGACCGCAGCTCTGTCTCTTGAGAGCCAGACAGAAATTAGAAGAGGTCAGTTAAGGATTCACACATACGTTACAACAGGTCAGCTAAGGTTAATCATCTGTGAAATGAGGGGGTGGAGCTATGAACTAAACCTTCTATTTAAGAGGTAAAATAAAATATTTCAGAGGTTTACTGGAATGGCTCACTCAGATTCTACTATACTTTGATGTGAGGGAAAGGTTAGTTTGCTTTTTATTTGTTGTTTTGTATTAATTTATTGCATTTTCTATTTTGTATACTGTGATGTGTTTTCTTTACACTGTGTTTTATTTGTATTCTGCCTTTAACTGCATACTAAAATTTAAAAAGATACCACAGCTCTGTTTCTTGTAAGTCAGAAAGAAATTAAAAGAGGTCAGTTAAGGAGTAACACATAAGTTACAACAGGTCAGCTAAGGTAGTCATCTATGAATTGAGGGGGTGGAACTAGGAACTATGCCTTCTTTTAAGGGGTAAAAAATGTCAGAGCTTTAGTGGAAAGGCTCACCCAGATGCTACTACAGTTTGCTGTGAGGGAAAGGTTAGTTTGCTTTTTTGTTGTTTTGTATTAATTTATTGCCTTTTTCTATTCTGTATACTGTGATGTGTTTTCTTTACACTGTGATTTATTTGTATTCTGCTTTTAACTGTGCACTAAAACATGAAAAGGAACCACAGCTCTTTCCCTTCTGAGTCAGACAGAAATTAGAAGAGGTCAGTTAAGGTGTAAAACATAAGTTACAACAGGTCAGCTAAAGTTAAACATCTGTGAACTGAGGGGTGGAGCTAGGAACTAAACCTTTTTTTTTGAGGGGTAAAACAAACCATTTCAGGGCTTTACTGGAAAGGTTCACTCAGATTCATCTACAGTTTGCTGTGAGGAAAAGGTTAGTTTGTCTTTTATTTGTTGTGTTTTGTGTTACTTTATTGCTTTTTTCTATTTTGTATACTGTGATTTGTTTTCATTACACTGTGTTTTACTTTTATTCTGCTTATAACTGCATACTAAAACTTGAAAAGAGATCACAGCTGTGTCTCTTGTAACTCAGACAGAAATTAAAAGAGGTCAGTTAAAGAGTAACACATAAGTTACAACAGGACAGCTAAGGTTAATAATCCGTGAACTGAGGGGGTGGAGCTGGGAACTAAACCTACTATTTAAGTGGTAAAATAAAGCATTTCAGAGCTTTACTGGAAAGGATCAACCAAATTCTGGTACAGTTTGCTGTGAGGGAAAGATTAGTTTGCTTTTTATTTGTCTTGTTTTGGATTACTTTCTTGCCTTTTTCTTTTTTGTATACTGTGATTTGTTTTCTTTGCACTGTGTTTTACTTGTATTCTGCTTTTAAGTGAATACTAAAACTTGAAAAGAGACCACAGCTGTTTATCTTGTCAGTCAGACAGAAATTAGAAGAGGTCATTAAAGGAGACACAAGTAAGTTATAACAGGACAGCTAAGGTTAATCAACTGTGAATTGAGGGGGTCGAGCTAGGAACTACACCTTGTATTTAAGGAGTAAAATAAAACATTTCAGAGCTTTATTGGAAAGTCTCACCCAGATACTGCTACAGTTTATTTTAAGGGAAAAGTTTGCTTTTTATATGTTGTGTTTTGTATTACTTTATTGCATTTTTCTATTTTGTATACTGTGATTTGTTTTCTTTACACTGAGTTTTTCTTGTAATCTGCTTTTAACTGCATACTACTACTTGAAAAGAGACCACAGCTCTGTCTCTTGTAACTCAGACAGAAATTAAAAGAGGTCAGTTAAAGAGTAACACATAAGTTACAACAGTTTATCTAAGTTTATTCATGTGTGAACTGAGGGGTTGGCGCTAGGAACTTAACCTTCTATTTCAGGTGTAAAATAAAACATTTCAGAGTTTTTTTTGAAAAGGCTCACACAGATTCTCATACAAGTTGCTGTGAGGAAAAAGTTAGTCTGCTTTTTATTTATTGTGTTTTGTATTACTGTATTACCTTTTTCTATTTTGTATACTATGATGTGTTATCTTTACACTGTGTTTTACTTATATTATGTTTTAACTGCATACTAAAACTTCAAAAGTGACCACAGCTTTGTCTGTTGTGAGTCAGACAGAAATGAGAAGAGGTCAGTTAAATAATCACACATAAGTTACAACAGGTCAGCTAAGGTAATCATCTGTGAACTGAGGGTGGGTCAAGGACTAAACCTTCCATTTAAAGGGTAAAATGAAACACTTCAGAGCTTTACTGGAAAGGCTCACACAGATTCTACTACAGTTTGCTGTGAGCAAAAGGTTAGTTTGCTTTTTATTTGTTGTGTTTTGTATCACTTTACTGCCTTTTTCAATTTTGTATACTGTGATTTGTTTTCTTTGACTGTGTTTTACTTGTATTCTGCTTTTAACTGCATACTAAAACTTGAAAAGAGACCACAGCTCTATCTCTTGTGAGTCCCACAGAAATAAGAAGAGGTCAGTTAAGGAGTCACACATAAGTTACAACAGGTCACCTAAGGTTAGTCATCTGTGAACTGAGGGGGGAACTAGGAAGTAAACCTTAATTTTAAGGGGTAAAATACAATATTTCAGAGCTTTACTGGAAGTCTCACCCAGATTCTGCTACAGCTTGCTGTATGAGGAAAGGTTAGTTTGCATTTTATTTGTTGTGTTTAGTATTACTTTATTGCCTTTTTCTATTTTGTGTACTGTGATTTGTTATCTTTACACTGTTTTACTTGTATTCTGCTTTTAACTGCATACTAAAACTTGAAAAGAGACCACAGCTCTGTCTCTTGTAAGTCAGACAGAAATTAGAAGAGGTCAGTTAAGGAGTAATCCATAAGTTACAACAGGTCAGCTAAAATTAATCATCTGTGAACTGAGCGGGTGGAGCTAGGAACTAAACATTCTATTTAAGGGGTAAAATAAAACATTTCAAAGCTTTACTGGAAAGGCTCACCCAGATTCTACTACAGTTTGCTGTGAGGAAAAGGTTAGTTTGCTTTTTATTTCTTGTGTTTTGTATTACTTTATGGCCTTTTTCTATTTTGTATACTGTGATTTGTTTTTATTACACTGTGTTTTACTTGTATTCTGCTTTTAACTGCATACTAAAACTTGAAAAGAGACTACAGCTCTGTCTGTTGTGAGTCAGACATTAATTAGAAGAGGTCAGTTAAGGAGTCACATATAAGTTACAACAGGTCAGCTAAGGTTAATCATCCGTGAACTGAGGGCGTGGAGCTAGGAACTAAACCTTCTAATTGAGGGGTAAAATAAAACATTTCAGAACTTTACTGGAATGGCTCACCCAGATTTTGCTACAGTTTGCTGAGAGGGAAATGTTAATTTGCTTTTTATTTGTTGTGTTTAGTATTACTTTATTGCCTTTTTCCATTTTATATGCAGTAATTTGTTTTCTTTACACTGTTTTACTTGGATTTTGCTTTTAACTGCATACTAAAACTTGAAAAGAGACCACAGCTCTGTCTCTTCTGAGTCAGACAGAAATTAGAAGAGGTCATTTAAGGAGTAACACATAAGTTACAACAGGTCAGCTAAAGTTAATCATCTGTGAACTGAGGGCTGGAGCTAGGAACTAAACCTTCCTTTTGAGGGGTAAAATAAAACATTTAATAGCTTTACTGGAAAGGCTCACTCATAATCTATTACAGTGTGCTGTGAGGAAAAGGTTAGTTTGCTTTTTATTTGTTTTGTTTTGTATTACTTTATTGCCTTTTTCTGTTTTGTATACTGCGGTTTGTTTTCCTTACTCTGTGTTTTACCTATTTTCTGCTTTTAAATGTGTACTAAAACTTTAAAAGAGACTACAGCTCTGTCTCTTGTGACTCAGACAGAAATTAGAAGAAGTCAGTTAATGAGTCATGCATAAGTTACAACAGGTCAGCTAAGGTTAATAATCCGTGAACTGAGGGGGTGGAGCTGGGAACTAAACCTACTATTTAAGAGGTAAAATAAAGCATTTCAGAGCTTTACTGGAAAGGATCAACCAAATTCTGGTACAATTTGCTGTGAGGGAAAGGTTAGTTTGCTTTTTATTTGTCTTGTTTTGGATTACTTTCTTGCCTTTTTCTTTTTTTTACACTGTGATTTGTTTTCTTTGCACTGTGTTTTACTTATATTCTGCTTTTAACTGCATACTAAAACTTGAAAAGAGACCACAGCTCTTTATCTTGTCAGTCAGACAGAAATTAGAAGAGGTCATTAAAGGAGACACACATAAGTTACAACAGGACAGCTAAGGTTAATCATCTGTGAACTGAGGGGGTGGAGCTAGGAACTAAACCTTGTATTTAAGGAGTAAAATAAAACATTTCAGAGCTTTACTGGAAAGTCTCAGCCAGATACTGCTATAGTTTAATTTGAGGGAAAGTTAGTTTTCTTTTTATATGTTGTGTTTTGTATTACTTTATTGCCTTTTTTCTATTTTGTATACTGTGATTTGTTTTCTTTACACTGAGTTTTTCTAGTCATCTGCTTTTAACTGCATACTAATGCTTGAAAAGAGACCACAGTTCTGTCTCTTGTAAGTCAGACAGAAATTAGAAGAGGTCAGTTAAGGAATAAGACATAAGTTACAACAGGTCAGCTAAGGTTAATCATCTGTGAACTGACAGGGTTGAGCTAGGGACTACACCTTTAATTTAAGAAGTTAAATAAAATATTCCAGAGCTTTACTGTAAAGGCTCAGCCAGATTCTGCAATAGTTTATTTTGAATGAAAGGTTAGTTTGCTTTTTATATGCTGTGATTTGTATTACTTTATTGCCTTTTCCTATTTTGTATACTTTGGTTTGTGTTCTTTACACTGTGTTTTACTTGAATTCTGCTTTTAACTGCATACTAAAACTTGAAAAGAGACCACATTTCTGTCTCTTGTGAGTCAGACAGAAATTAGAAGAGGTCAGTTAAGCTGTCACACATAAGTTACAACAGGTCAGCTAAGAATCATCTGTGAACTGAGGGGGTGGAGCTAGGAAGTCAATATTCTTTTTGAGGGGTAAAAAACAATTCACAGCTTTACTGGAAAAGCTAACTCAGATTTTTCTCCAGTTTGCTGTGAGAGAAAGGTTAGTTTGATTTTCATTTGGTGTGTTTTGTATTACATTATTGCTTTTTTTCTATTTTGTATACTGTGATTTTTTTTCTTTACACTGTGTTTTATTTGTATTCTGCTTTTAACTGCATACTAAAACTTGAAAAAAGAACACAGCTCTGTCTCTTGTGAGTCAGACAGAAATTAGAAGAGGTCAGTTAAGGAGTCACGCATAAGTTACAACAGGTCAGCTAAGGTTAATCATCTATGAAATGAGGGGATGGATGTAAGAACTAAACCTTCTATTTAAGAGCTAAAATGAAACATTTCAGAGGTTACTGGAAAGGCTAACTCAGGTTCTATTACATTTTTCTTTGAGGTAAATGCTAGTTTATTTTTTATTTGTTGTGTTTAGTATTACTTTATTGCCTTTTTCTATGTTTTATAGTGTGATTTGTTTTCTTTACACTGTTTTACTTGTATTCTGCCTTTAACTGCATACTAAAACTTGAAAAGAGACCATAGCTCTGTCTCGTGTAAGTCAGACAGAAATTTGAAGATGTCAGTTTAGGAATAACACATAAGTTACAACAGGTCAGCTAATGTATTCGTCTGTGAACGGAGGGGGTGGAGCTAGAAACTTAGCCTTCTATTTAAGGAGTAAAATAAAATATGTCACAGCTTTACTGGAAAGGCTCACTCAGATTCTGCTACAGTTTGCTGTGAGGGAAAGGTTAGTTTGCTTTTTATTTGTAGTTTTTTGTATTATTTTATTGCCTTTTTCGATTTTGTATACTGTGATTTGTTTTCCTTACACTTTGTTGTATTTGTATTTGGCTTTTAACTGTATACTAAAACTTGAAAAGAGACAACAGTTCTTTCTCTTGTGATTCAGACAGAAATTAGAAGAGCTCAGTTAAGGAGTCACACAAAAGATACAGCAGGTCAGCTAAAGTTAATCATCTGTGAAATGAGGGGTGGAGCAAGAACTAAACCTTCTTTTTGAGGAGTAAAATAAAGCATTTCAGAGGTTTACTGGAAAGACTCACCCAGATTTTTTAGTTTGATGTAAGGGAAAGGTTAGTTTGCTTTTTCTTTGTTGTGTTTTGTATTACTTTATGGCCTTTTTCTATTTTGTATACTGTGATTTGTTTTCTTTACACTGTTTTACTTGTATTCAGCTTGTAACTGCATACTAAAACTTGAAAAGAGGCCACAGCTCTGTCTCTTGTACATCAGACAGAAATTAGAAGAGGTCAGTTAAGAAGTAACACATAAGTTAGAACAGGTCAACTAAGGTAATCATCTGTGAAATGCTGGGGTGGAACTATGATCTAAGCCTTCTATGTAAGGGGTTAAAAACATTTTATAGCTTTAGTGGAAAGGCTTACCCAGATTTTACTACAGTTTGCAGTGAGGGAAAGGTTAGATTGATTTTTATTTGTTGTGTTTTGTATAACTTTATTGCCTTTTTTGATTTTGCATACTGTGATTTGTTTCATTTACCCTGTGTTTTACTTGTATTTTGATTTTAATTGCACAGTAAAACATGAAAAGAGACCACAGCTCTCTCTCTTCTGAGTCAGACAGAAATTAGAAAAGGTCAGTTAAGGAGTAACACATAAGTTACAACAGGTCAGCTAAAGTTGATCATCTGTGAACTGAGGAGTGGAACTAGGAACTAAACCTTTTTGAGGGGTAAAATTAAACATTTCAGAGCTTTACTGGAAAGTCTCACTGAGATTCTACTGCAGTTTGCTTTGAGGAAAAAGGTTAGTTTGCTTTTTATTTATTGTGTTTTGTTATACTTTATTGCATTTTCTATTTTGTATCCTGTATTTTTTTTTCTTTACACTCTGTTTTACCTGTATTATGCTTTTAACTGCATACAAAAACTTGAAAAGAGACCACAGCTCTGTCTATTTTGAGTCAAACAGAAATTAGAAGATGTCCGTTAAGGTGTCACACATAAGTTACAACAGGTCAGCTAAGGTTAATCATCTGTGAAATGAGGGGATGGTGCTAGGAGCAAATCCTTCTATTTAACGAGTAAAATAAAAGCTGTCAAAGCTTTATTGAAAAGGCTCATCCAGATTCTGCTACAGGGTTGCTGTGAGGAAATGGTTAGTTTGCTTTTTATTTCTTGTGTTTTGTATTATTTTATTGCCTTTTTCTATTTTGTATACTGTGGTTTGTTATATTTACACTGTGTTTTACCTGTATTCAGCTTTTAAATGTATACTAAAACTTGAAAAGACAGCATATTTTTGTCTCTTGTGAGTCAGACAGAAATTATAAGAGGTCAGTTAAGGAATAACTCATAAGTTACAACAGGTCAACTAAGGTTAATAATCTGTGAATTGAGGGGGTGGAGCTAGGAACAAAACCTTCTATTTAAGGGGTAAAATAAAACATTTCAGAGCTTTACTGGAAAGGCTCACCAGATTCTGCTGCAGTTTGCTATGAGAGAAAGGTTAGTTTGTTTTTTATTTGGTTTCTTTTGTACTACTTTATTGCCTTTATCTATTTTGTATACTGCGATTTGTTTTCTTTCCACTATGGTATCCTCATATTCAGCTTTTAACTGCATACTAAAACTTGAAAACAAACCACAGCTCTATCCCTTGTGAACCAGACATAAATTAGAAAAGGTCAGCTAAGGAGTCACACAAGTTACAACAGGTCAGCTAAGAATTGAGGGGGTGGAGCTACGAACTAAACCTTCTATTTAAGGGTTAAATAAAACATTTCAGAGCTTTACTTTAAAGGCTAACCTAGATTCTGCTACAGTTTGCTGTGAGTGAATGGTTAGTTTGTTTTTTATTTGCTGTGTTTTGTATTACTTTATTGCCTTTTTCTATTTTGAATACTGTGATTTGATTTATTTGCACTGTGTTTTACTTGTATTCTGCTATTAACTGCATACTAAAATTTGAAAAGAGACAACAGCTCTGTCTCTTGTGAGTCAGGCAGAAATTAGAAGCAGTCAGTTTAGGATTCACACAAAAGGTACAAGAGGTCAGCTAAAGTTACTCATCTGTGAACTAAGGGGTGGAGCTAGGAAGTCAACCTTCTTTTTGAGGGGTAAAATAAAACATTTCAGAGCTTTACTGGAAAAGCTCATTCAGATTTTTCTACAGTTTGCTGTGAGGGAAAGGTTAGTTTGCTTTTTATTTGATGCGTTTAGTATTATTTTATTGCCATTTTCTATTTTGTATACTGTGATTTGTTTTCTTTATACTCTGTTTTATTTGTATTCTGCTTTTAACTGCATTCTAAAACTTGAAAAGAGGCCACAGCTCTGTCTCTTGTGAGTCAGACAGAAATTATAAGAGGTCATTTAAGGAGTCACATAATTTACAACAGGTCAGCTAAAGTTAATCGTCTTGGAAATGAGGGGGTGGAGCTAGGAACTAAACCTTCTATTTTAGTGGTAAAATCAAACATTTTAGAGGTTTACTGGGAAGGCTCACTCAGACTTTACAACATTTTATTGTGAGGTAATGGTTATTTTATTTTTTTATTTGTTGTGTTTAGCATTTCTTTATTGCCTTTTTCTATTTTGTATACTGTGATTTTTCTTTACACTATGTTTTACATGTATTCTGCTTTTAACTGCATACTAAACCCTGAAAAGAGACCACAGCTCTGTCTCTTGTCAGTCAGATAGAAATTGGAAGAGGTCATTAAAGGAGACACACATAAGTTACAACAAGTCAGCTACGATTAATCATCTGTGAACTGAGGGGGTAGAGCTAGGAATTAAACCTTGTATTTAATTTAAGGAGTAAAATAAAATATTTCAGAGCTTTACTGTAAAGGCTCACTCATATTCTGCTACAGTTTGCTGTGAGGGAAAGTTTAATTTGCTTTTATTTGTAGTGTTTTGTATTACTTTATTGCCTTTTTTATTTTGTATACTATGTTGTATACTCTGATTTGTTTTCTATACACTGTGTTTTACTTGCATTCTGCTTTTAACTGTATACTAAAACTTAAAAACAGACCACTGTTCGGTCTGTTGTGAGTCAGACAGAAATGAGAAGAGGTGAGATAAGGAGTCACACATAGGTTAAAACAGGTCAGCTAAGGTTATTCATCTGTAAACTGAGGGGGTGGAACTAGCAACTAAATGTTCTGTTTAAAGGGTAAAATAAAATATTTTAGAGCTTTACTATAAAGGCTCACCCAGATTCTGCTGCAGTTTGCTGAGAGGGAAAGGTTAGTTTGATTTTATTTGTATTTTGTATTACTTTCTTGTCTTTCTCTATTTTGAATACTGTGATTTGTTTTTTTTTTACACTTTGTTTTACTTGTATTCTGCATTTAATAGCAACTAAAACTTGAAAAGAGACCACAGCTGTCTCTTGTGAGTAAGGCAGAAATTAGAACAGGTCAGTTAAGTAGTCACACAATAAGTTGCAATAGGTCAGCTAAGGTAACCATCTGTGAACTATTTAAGGAGTAAGGCTCACCCAGATTCTGCTACAATTTGCTGTGAGTGAATGGTTAGTCTGTTTTTATTTGCTGTGTTTTGTATTACTTTATTGCCTTTTTCTATTTTGAATACTGTGATTTGATTTATTTGCACTGTGTTTTACTTGTATTCTGCTATTAACTGCATACTAAAATTTGAAAAGAGACAACGTCTCAGTCTCTTGTGAGTCAGGCAGAAATTAGAAGCAGTCAGTTTAGGATTCACACAAAAGTTACAAGAGATCAGTTAAAGTTACTCATCTATGAACTAAGGGGTGGAGCTAGGAAGTCAACCTTCTTTTTGAGGGGTAAAATAAAGCATTTCAGAGCTTTACTGGAAAAGCTCACTCAGATTTTTCTACATTTTGCTGTGAGGGAAAGGTTAGGATCTAGGAACTAAACCTTCTATTTAAGGTGTAAAATAAAACATTTCAGAGCTTTACTGGAAAGGCTCACCCAGATTTTGCTCAGTTTGCTGCGTGGGAAAGCTTAGTTTGCTTTTTATTTGTAGTGTTTTGTATTACTTTATTGTCTTTTTCTAATTTGTATACTGTGATTTGTTTTCTTTACACTGTGTTTTACTTGTATTCTGCTTGTAACTGCATACTAAAACTTGAAAAGAGACCACAGCTCTGTCTCTTGTGAGTCAGACAGGAAATAGAATAGGTCAGTTAAGGTGTCACACATAAGTTACAACAGGTCAGCTAAAGTTAATCATCTGTGAACTGTCTGGTGGAGCTAGGAAGTCAATGTTCTTTTTGTGGGGTAAAAAAGCAATTCAGAGCTTTACTGGAAAAGCTAACTCAGATTTTTCTACAGTTTGCTGTGAGGGAAATGTTAGTTTTCTTTTCATTTGTTGTGTTTTGTGTTACTTTATTGCCTTTTTCTATTTTGTATACTTTGATTTGTTTTCTTTACACTGTGTTTTATTTGTATTCTGCTTTTAACTGCATACTAAAACTCGAAAATAGACCACAGCTCTGTCTCTTGTGAGTCAGACAGAAATTAGAAGAGGTCAGTTAAGGAGTCACACATAAGTTACAACAGGTCAGCTAATGTTAATCATCTGTGAAATTAAGGGGTCAAGGTAGGAGCTAAATCTTCTATTTAAGGGGTAAAATTAAACATTTCAGAGGGTTACTGGAAAGGCTAACTCAGGTTCTACCACATTTTGCTGTGAGGGAAAGGTTAGTTTGTTTTTTATTTGTTGTGTTAAATATTACTTTATTGCCTTTTTCTATTTTGTATAGTGTGATTTGTTTTCTTTACACTGTTTTACTTGTATTCTGCCTTTACCTGCATAATAAAATTTGAAAAGAGACTATAGCTCTGTCTCTTGTAAGTCAGACAGAAATTTGAAGATGTCAGTTTAGGAGTAACACATAAGTTACAACAGGTCAGCTAACATTTTCATCTGTGAACTGAGGAGGTGGAGACAGGAACTAAACCTTCTATTTAAGGGGTAAAAACATTTTAGAGTTTTAGTGGAAAGCCTCACCCAGATTCTACTACTGTTTACTATGAGGAAAAGATTAGTTTGCTTTTTATTTGCTGTGTTTTGTTATACATTATTGCATTTTCTGTTTTGTATACTGTAGTTTGTTTTCTTTACACTCTGGAATATGAAAACTTGAAAAAAGACCACAGCTCTGTCTCTGGTGAGTCAGACAGAAATTAGAAGTGGTCAGTTAAGGAGTCACACAAAAGTTACAACAGGTCAGCTAAGGTTAACCATCTATGAAATGAGGGGGTGGAGGTAGGAACTAAACCTTCTATTTAAGGGGTAAAATGAAACATTTCAGAGGTTTACTGGAAAGGCTAACTCAGGTTCTACTACATTTTGCTGTGAGGGAAAGGTTAGTTTGCTTTTTATTTGTAGTTTTTTGTATTACTTTATTGCCTTCTTCTATTTTGTATACTATGATTTGTTTTCCTTACACTTTGTTGTGTTTGTATTTGGCTTTTAACTGTATACTAAAGCTTGAAAAGAGACCACAGTTCTTTCTCTTGTAATTCAGACAGAAATTAGAAGAGGTCAGTTAAGGAGTCACACAAAAGATACAGCAGGTCAGCTAAAGTTAATCTTCTGTGAAATGAGGGGTGGAGATAGGAACTAAACCTTCTTTTTGAGGGGTAAAATAAAACATTATAGAGGTTTACTGGAAAGCTCATCTAGATTTTTCAGGTTGCTGTGAGGGAAAGGTTAGTTTCCTTTTTCTTTGTTGTGTTTTGTATTACTTTATGGCCTTTTTCTATTTTGTATACTGTGATTTGTTTTCTTTACACTGTTTTACTTGTATTCAGCTTTTAACTGCATACTAAAACTTGAAAAGAGACCACAGCTCTGTCTCTTGTACGTCAGACAGAAATTAGAAGAGGTCTGTTAAGGAGTAACACATAAGTTACAACAGGTCAACTAAGGTAATTATCTGTGAACTGAAGGGGTGGAACTGTGATCTAAGCCTTCTATTTACAAGGTTAAAACATTTTAGAGCTTTAGGGGAAAGGCTTACCCAGATTTTACTACAGTTTGCAGTGAGGGAAAGGTCAGATTGATTTTTATTTGTTGTGTTTTGTATTACTTTATTGCCTTTTTCAATTTTGCATACTGTGATTTGTTTTATTTACAATGTGTTTTACTTCTATTTTGATGTTAACTGCACAGTAAAACTTGAAAAGAGACAACAGCTCTGTCTCTTCTGAGTCAGACAGAAATTAGAAAAGGTCAATTAAGGAGTGACACATAAGTTACAAAAGGTCATCTAAAGTTAATCATCTGTGATTTGAGGGGTGGAACTCGGAACTAAACCTTCTTTTTGCGGGGTAAAATTAAACATGTCAGAGCTTTACTGGAAAGGCTCACTTAGATTCTACTGCAGTTTGGTGTGAGGAAAATGTTAATTTGCTTTTTATTTCTTGTGTTTTGTTATACTTTATTGCATTTTCTATTTTGTATACTCTAGTTTTTTTTTCTTTACACTGTGTTTTAACTGTATTCTGCTTTTAACTGCATACAAAAACTTGAAAAGAGACCACAGCTCTGTCTATTTTCAGTCAAATAGAAATTAGAAGAGGTCTGCTAAGGTGTCACACATAAGTTACAACAGGTCAGCTAAGGTTAATCATCTTGAACTGAGGGGATGGTGCTATGAGAAAATCATTTCATTTAACAAGTAAAATAAAAGATGTCAGAGCTTTATTGAAAAGGCTCACCCAGGTTCTGCTACAGGTTGCTGTGAGGAAATGGTTAGTTTGCTTTTTATTTCTTGTGTTTTTGTATTATTTTATTGCCTTTGTCTATTTTGTATACTGTGGTTTGTTATCTTTACACTGTGTTTTACATGTATTCAGCTTTTAAATGTATACTAAAACTCGAAAAGACAGCAAAGCTCTGTCTCTTGCGAGACAGACAGAAATTAGAAGAGGTTAGTTAAGGAGTCACGCATAAGTTACAACAGGTCAACTAAGGTTAATAATCTGTGAACTCAGGGGGTGGAGCTAGGAACTAAATCTTCTATTTAAGGGGTAAAATAAAACATTTCAGAGCTTTACTTTAAAGGCTAACCCATATTTTGCTACAGTTTACTGTGAAGGAATGATTATTATACTTTTTATTTGTTGTGTTTTGCATTATTTTATTGCCTTTTTTCTATTTTGAATACTGTGATTTGATTTATTTGCACTGTGTTTTACTTGTATTCTGCTATTAACTGCATACTAAAATTTGAAAAGAGACAACAGCTCTGTCTCTTGTGAGTCCAGCAGAAATTAGAAGCAGTCAGTTCAGGATTCACACAAAAGGTACAAGAGGTCAGCTAAAGTAACTCATCTGTGAACTAAGGGGTGGAGCTAGGAAGTCAACCTTCTTTTTGAGGGGTAAAATAAAACATTTCAGAGCTTCACTGGAAAAGCTCATTCAGATTTTTCTACAGTTTGCTGTGATGGAAAGGTTAGTTTGCTTTTTATTTGTTGTGTTTAGTATTACTTTATTGTCATTTTCTATTTTGTATACTGTGATTTGTTTTCATTATACTCTGTTTTATTTGTATTATGCTTTTAACTGCATTCTAAAACTTGGAAAGAGACCACAGCTCTGTCTCTTGTGAGTCAGACAGAAATTATAAGAGGTCAGTTAAGGAGTCACACATAAGTTACAACAGGTCAGTTAAGGTTAATCATCTGGGAAATGAGGGAGTGGAGCTAGGAACTAAACCTTCTATTTTAGGGGTAAAATAAAACATTTTAGAGGTTTACTGGGAAGGCTCACTCCGATTTTACAACATTTTACTGTGAGGGAAAGGTTATTTTGTTTTTTATTTGTTGTGTTTAGCATTACTTTATTGCCTTTTTCTATTTTGTATACTGTGATTTTTCTTTGCACTATGTTTTACATGTATTCTGCTTTTAACTGCATACTAAACCTTGAAAAGAGACCACAGCTCTGTCTCTTGTCAGTCAGACAGAAATTAGAAGAGGTCAGTAAAGGAGACACACATAAGTTACAACAAGTCAGCTAAGGTTAATCATTTGTGAACTGAGGGGGTAGAGCTAGGAACTAAACCTTGTATTTAAGGAGTAAAATAAAATATTTCAGAGCTTTACTGGAAAGGCTCACTCAGATTATGCTACAGTTTGCTGTGAGGGAAAGGTTAGTTTGCTTTTATTTGTAGTGTTTTGTATTACTTTATTGCCTTTTTCTATTTTATATACTGTGATTTGTTTTCTTTACACTGTTTTACTTGTATTCTGTTTTTAACTGCATACTAAAACTTGAAAAGAGACCACAGCTCTGTCTCTTGTAAGTCAGACAGAAATTAGAAGAGGTTAGTTAAGGAGTAACATAAAAGTTACAACATGTCAGCTAAGGTAATCATCTGTGAACTGAGGGTTGGAACTAGGAACTAAGCCTTCTATTTAAGGGGTAAGAAACATTTTAGAGCTTTAGTGGAAAGGCTCACACAGATTGTACTACAGTTTGCTATGAGGGAAAAGTTAGTTTGCTTTTTATTTGATGCGTTTTTATTACTTTATTGCCTTTTTCAATTTTGTATACTGTGATTTGTTTTATTTACACTGTGGTTTTACTTGTATTCGGCTTTTAACTGCACACTAAAACTCGAAAAGAGACAACAGCTCTGTCTCTTCTGAGTCAGACAGAAATTAGAAGAGGTCAGTCAAGGAGTAACACAAGTTACAAATGGTCAGCTAAAGTTAATCATCTGTGAACTTTGGGGTGGAGATAGGAAGTAACCCTTCTTTTTGAGGGGTAACATAAAACATTTCAGAGCTTTACTGGAAAGGCTCACTCAGATTCTACTACAGTTTGCTGTGAGGAAAATGTTAGTTTGCTTTTTATTTATTGTGTTTTGTATTACTTTATTGCATTTTTCTATTTTGTATACTGTTTGTTTTCTTTACACTGTGTTTTACCTGTATTCAGCTTTTAATTGCATACTAAAACATGAAAAGAGACAACAGCTCTGTCTCTTGTGAGTCAGACAGAAATTAGAAGAGGCCATTTAAGGAGTCAGATATAAGTTACAACAGGTCAGCAAAGGATAATAATAAGTGAACTGAGAGGGTGGAGCTTGGAACTAAACCTTGTATTTAAGAGTAAAATAAAACATTTCAGAGCGTTACTGGAAAGGCTCACCCAGATTCTGCTACAAGTTAGTTTGCTTTTTAATTGTTGTGTTTTGTATTACTTTGTTGCCTTTTTCTATTTTGTATACTTTGCTTTGTGTTCTTTACACTGTCTTTTACTTGAATTCTGCTTTTAACTGCATACTAAAACTTGAAAAGACACCAAAGCTCTGTCTCTTGTGAGTCAAACAGAAATAAGAAGAGGTCAGTTAAGGAGTCGCACAAGTTATTACAGGTCAGCTAAGGTTAATCTATGAACTGAGGGGGTGGAGTTAGGAACTATACCTTCTATTTAAGGGGTATGGCTCACCACGATTCTGCTAGAGTTTTCTGTGAGGGAAAGGTTAGTTTGTTTTTTATTTGCTGTGTTTTGTACTACTTTATTGCCTTTTTCTATTTTGTATACTGTGATTTGTTTTCCTTACACTTTGTTTTATTTGTATTTGGCTTTTAACTGCATACTAAAACTTGGAAAGAGACCACAGTTCTTTCTCTTGTAATTCAGACAGAAATTAGAAGAGGTCAGTTAAGGAGTCACGCAAAAGATACATCAGGTCAGCTAAAGTTAATCATCTGTGAAATGAGGGTGGAGCTAGGAACTAAACCTTCTTTTTGAGGGTTGAAATAAAACATTTCAGATGTTTACTGGAAAAGCTCATCCAGATTTTTCAGTTTGCTGTGAGAGAAAGGTTAGTTTGCTTTTTCTTTGTTGTATTTTGTATTACATTATGGCCTTTTTCTATTTTGTATACTGTGATTTGTTTTCTTTATACTGTTTTACTTGTATTCTGCTTTTAACTGCATACTAAAACTTGAAAAGAGACCACAGCTCAGTCTCTTGTACATCAGACAGAAATTAGAAGAGGTCATTTAAGGAGTAACACATAAGTTACAACAGGTCAACTAAGGTAATCATCTGTGAATTTAGGGGGTGGAATTGTGATCTAAGCCTTCTATTTAAGGGGTTAAAACATTTTAGAGCTTTAGTGGAAAGGCTTACCCAGATTTTACTACAGTTTACAATGAGGGAAAGGTCAGATTGATTTTTATTTGTTGTGTTTTGCATTACTTTATTGCCTTTTTCAATTTTGCATACTGTGATTTGTTTTATTTACACTGTGTTTTACTTCTATTTTGATTTTAACTGCACAGTAAAACTTGAAAAGATACCATAGCTCTGTCTCTTCTGAGTCAGACAGAAATTAGAAAAGGTTAGTTAAGGAGTGACACATAAGTTACAAAAGGTCAGCTAAAGTGAATCATCTGTGAACTGAGGGGTGGAACGCAGAACTAAACCTTCTTTTTGAGGGGTAAAATTAAACATGTCAGAGCTTTACTGGAAAGGCTCACTCAGATTCTACTGCAGTTTGCTGTGAGGAAAATGTTACTTTGCTTTTTATTTCTTGTGTTGCATTTTCTATTTTGTATACTGTAGTTTTTTTTTCTTTACAAATGGGGTAGGGGTTATACTAAAGGAACAGTATGCCAAGAATGTTTTAGACGTGAAGAGAGTGTCTGACAGAGTGATGTTTATGAAGCTCGAAATTGATGGTGTAATGATGAATTTTGTTAGTGCATATGCTCCACAAGTTGGGTGTGCGATGGATGAGAAAGAGAAATTTTGGAGTGAGTTGGATGAAGTTGTGGTGAGTGTACCCTAGGGTGAGAGACTAGTGATTGGAGCGGACTTTAATGGGCATGTTGGTGAAGTGAACAGAGGGGATGAGGAAGTGATAGGTAGGTATTGTGTTAAGGAGAGGAATGCAGAAGGTCAGATGATTGTGGATTTTGCTAAAAGGATGGACATGGCCATGGTGAATACGTATTTTAAGAAGAGGGAGAAGCATAGGGTGACGTACAAGAGTGGAGGAAGATTCACACAGGTGGATTATATCCTATGTAGGAGGGCCAGTCTGAAGGAGATTGGAGACTGTAAAGTGGTGGCAGGGGAAAGGGTAGTTAAGCAGCATAGAATGGTGGTCTGTAGGATGACATTGGTGATCAAGAAAAGGAGGAGGAGTGTGAAAGCAGTGCCAAGGATTAAATGGTGGAAGTTAAAAAAGGGTAATTGTGAAGTGGAGTTTAGGGAAGAGTTAAGACAGGCACTGGGAGGCAGTGGAGAGTTACCGAATAGCTGGGTAACTACAGCAGAACTAGTAAGGGAGACTGCTAGAAAGGTGCTTGGTGTGACATTTGGACAGAGGAAGGGGGACAAGGAGACCTGGTTGTGGAATGAGGAAGTACAGGAGAGTATACAGAGGAAGAGGCTGGTGAAGAAGAAGTGGGATTGTCAAAGAGATGAAGAAAGTAGACATGAGTATAAGGAGATGAGGCGCATGGCAAAGAGAGGGGTGGCAAAAGCTAAGGATAAGGCGTATGGAGAGTTGTATGAGAGATTGGACATTAAAGAGGGAGAAAAGGACCTGTACATATTGGCTAGACAGAGGGACAGAGCTGGGAAAGATGTGCAGCAAGTAAGGGTGATAAAGGATAGTGAGGGAAAGGTACTCACAAGAGAGGAGAGTGTGCTGAGTAGACGGAAAGAGTATTTTGAGAAGCTGATGAATGAAGAGAATGAGAGAGAGAGAAGGTTGGATGATGTGGGGATAGTGAATCAGGAAGTGAATCAGATTAGCAAGGAGGAAGGAAGGACAGCTATGAAGAGGATGAAGAATGGAAAGGCTATTGGCTCACATGACATCCCAATGGAAGCATGGAGGTGCTTAGGAGAAATGGCAGTGAAATTTTTAACTAGATTGTTTAATGAAAATTTGGAAAGTCAGAGGATGCCTGAGGAGTGGAGAAAAAGTGTTTTGGTACCTATCTTTAAGAATAAGGGTGATGTGCAGAGCTGTAGTAACTACAGAGGGATAAAATTGATCAGTCACAGCTTGAAGTTATGGCAGAGAGTAGTAGAAGCTGGGTTAAGAAGGGAGGTGATGATTAGTGATCAGCAGTATGGTTTCATGCCAGGAAAGAGCACTACAGATGCGATGTTTGCTCTGAGAGTATTATTGGAGAAATACAGAGAAGGTCAGAAGGAGTTGCATTGTGTCTTTGTAGACTCGGAGAAAGCATATGACAGGGTGCCTAGAGAAGAGTTGTGGTATTGTATGAGGAAGTCAGGAGTGGCAGAGAAGTATGTAAAAGTGGTACATGATATGTACGAGGGTAGTGTGACAGTGGTGAGGACTGTAGTGGGAGTGACAGATCCATTTAAGGTGGAGGTGGGATTACATCAAGGATCAGCTCTGAGTCCTTTCTTTTTTGCAGTGGTGATGGACAGGTTGACAGATGAGATCAGACAGGAGGCCCACTTGGACTATGATGTTTGCAGATGACATTGTGATATGTAGTGAGAGTAGGAATCAGGTTGATGAGACTCTGGAGCGGTGGAGATATGCTCTAGAGAGCACAGGAATGAAGGTCAGAAGGGCTAAGACAGAATATATGTGTGTAAATGAGAGGGAGGGTAGAGGAATGTTGAGGATGCAGGGAGTAGAGTTGGTAAAGGTGGACAAGTTTAAGTACTTGGGATCAACAGTTCAGAGTAATGGTGAATGTAGAAGAGAGGTGAAGAAGAGAGTACAGGCAGGGTGGAATGGGTGGAGAAGAGTGTCAGGAGTGATTTGTGACAGACGGGTACTAGTAAGAGTGAAAGGGAAGGTCTACAAGACAGTAGTGAGACCAGCTATGTTATATGGGTTGGAGACAGTGGCATTGACAAAAAGGCAGGAGTCAGAGCTGGATGTGGCAGAGTTAAAGATGTTAAGATTTGCTCTCGGTGTGACTAGGATGGATAGGATTAGGAATCAGTATATTAGAGGGTCAGCTCATGTTGGACAGTTTGGAGACAAACCAATTCAGATGAGATTGCGTTGGTTTGGACATGTGTAGAGGATGGATGATGGGTATATTGGAAAAAAGATGTTAAGGATGGAGCTGCCAGGTAAGAGGAAAAGAGGAAGGCCTAAGATAAGGTTTATGGACGTGGTGAGAGAGGACATGCAGGCGGTTGGTGTGACAGAGCAAGATGCAGAGGATAGGAAGAAATGGAAAGAGATGATCTGCTGTGGCGACCCCTAACGGGAAAAGTCAAAAGATGATGATGATAATGACTCTGTTTTACCTGTATTCTGGTTTTAACTGCATACAAAAACTTGAAAAGAGACCACAGCTCTGTCTATTTTGAGTCAAATAGAAATTAGAAGAGGTCCGTTAAGGTGTCACACATAAGTTACAACAGGTCAGCTAAGGTTAATCATCTGTGAATTGAGGGGATGGTGCTAGGAGCAAATCCTTCTAATTAACAAGTAAAATAAAAGATGTCAGAGCTTTATTGAAAAGGCTCACCCAGATTCTGCTAAAGGTTGCTGTGAGGAAATGGTTAGTTTGCTTTTTATTTCTTGTGGTTTTGTATTATTTTATTGCCTTTTTCTATGTTGTATACTGTGGTTTGTTATCTTTACACTGTGTTTTACCTGTATTCAGCTTTTAAATGTATACTAAAAGTCGAAAAGACAGCAAAGCTCTGTCTCTTGTAAGTCAGACAGAAATTAAAAGAGGTTAGTTAAGGAGTCACACATAAGTTAGAACAGGTCAACTAAGGTTAATAATCTGTGGATTGAGGGGTGGACCTAGGAAATAAATCTTCTATTTAAGGGGTAAAATAAAACATTTTAGAGCTTTACTGGAAAGGCTCAACAGATTCTGCTGCAGTCTGCTATGAGGGAAAGGTTAGTTTGTTTTTTATTTGGTTTCATTTGTACTACTTTATTGCCTTTTTCTATTTGGTATACTCTGATTTGTTTTCTTTCCACTATGGTATCCTCATATTCAGCTTTTAACTGCATACTAAAACTTGAAAACAAACCACAGCTCTATCCCTTGTGAGCCAGACATAAATTAGAAAAGGTCAGTTAAGGAGTCACACAAGTTTCAACAGGTCAGCTAAGGTAACCATCTGAGAATTGAGGGGGTGGAGCTATGAACTAAACCTTCTATTTAAGGGTTAAATAAAACATTTCAGAGCTTTACTTTAAAGGCTAACCCAGATTCTGCTACAGTTTACTGTGAAGGAATGGTTAGTATGCTTTTTATTTGTTGTGTTTTTTATTATTTTATTGCCCTTTTCTATTTTGAATACTGTGATTTGATTTATTTGCACTGTGTTTTACCTGTATTCTGCTATTAACTGCATACTAAAATTTGAAAAGAGACAACAGCTCTGTCTCTTGTGAGTCCAGCAGAAACTAGAAGCAGTCAGTTCAGGATTCACACAAAAGGTTCAAGAGGTCAACTAAAGTTACTCATCTGTGAACTAAGGGGTGGAGCTAGGAAGTCAACCTTCTTTTTGAGGTGTAAAATAAAACACTTCAGTGCTTTACTGGAAAAGCTCACTCAGATTGTTCTACAGTTTGCTGTGAGGGAAAGGTTAGTTTGCTTTTTATTTGTTGTGTTTAGTATTACTTTATTGCCATTTTCTATTTTGCATACTGTAATTTGTTTTCTTTATATTCTGTTTTATTTGTATTCTGCTTTTAACTGCATTCTAAAACTTGAAAAGAGACCACAGTTCTGTCTCTTGTGAGGTAGACAGAAATTATAAGAGGTCAGTTAAGGAGTCACACATAAGTTACAACAGGTCAGCTAAGGTTAATCATCTGGGAAATGAGGGAGTGGAGCTAGGAACTAAACCTTCTATTTTAGGGGTAAAATAAAACATTTTAGAGGTTTACTGGGAAGGCTTACTCAGATTTTGCAACATTTTACTGTGAGGGAAAGGTTATTTTGTTTTTTATTTGTTGTGTTTAGCATTACTTTATTGCCTTTTTCTATTATGTACACTGTGATTTTTCTTTACACGATGTTTTACATGTATTCTGCTTTTAACTGCATCCTAAACCCTGAAAAGAGACCACAGCTCTGTCTCTTGTCAGTCAGACAGAAATTAGAAGAGGTCAGTAAAGGAGACACAGATAAGCTACAACAGGTCAGATAAGGTTAATCATCTGTGAACTGAAGGGGTAAAGCTAGGAACTAAACATTGTATTTAAGGAGTAAAATAAAATATTTCAGAGCTTTACTGGAAAGGCTCACTCAGGTTCTGCTACATTTTGCTGTGAGGGAAAGGTTAGTTTGCTTTTATTTGTAGTGTTTTCTATTACTTTATTGCCTTTTTCTAGTTTGTATACTGTGATTTGTTTTCTTTACACTGTTTTACTTGTATTCCACTTTTAACTGCATACTAAAACTTGAAAAGAGACCACAGCTCTGTATCTTGTAAGTGAGACAGAAATTAGAAGAGGTTAGTTAAGGAGTTAGTCAAGTTACCACAAGTCAGCTATGGTAATCATCTGTGAACTGAGGGGGTGGAACTAGGAACTAAGCCTTCTATTTAATGGGTAAAAAAAAATTAGAGCTTTAGTGGAAAGGCTCACACAGATTCTACTACAGTTTGCTGTGAGGGAAAGTTTAGTTTGCTTTTTATTCGATGTGTTTTTTATTACTTTACTGCCTTTTTAATTTTGTATACTGTGATTTGTTTTATTTACACCGTGGTTTTACTTGTATTCTGCTTTTAACTGCACACTAAAACTTTAAAAAAGACCACAGCTCTGTCTCTTCTGATTCAGACAGAAATTAGAAGAGGTCAGTTAAGGAGTAACACAAGTTACAAATGGTCAGCTAAAGTTAATCATCTGTGAACTGTGGGGTGGAGATAGGAACTAAACCTTCTTTTTGAGGGGTAAAATTAAACATTTCAGAGCTTTACTGGAAAGGCTCACTCAGATTCTAGTACAGTTTGCTATGAGGAAAATGTTGGTTTGCTTTTTATGTGTTGTGTTTTGTATTACTTTATTGCATTTTTCTATTTTGTATACTGTTTGTTTTCTTTACACTGTGTTTTACCTGTATTCGCCTTTTAATTGCATACTAAAACTTGAAAAGAGACCACAGCTCTGTCTCTTGTGAGTCAGACAGAAATTAGAAGAGGCCATTTAAGGAGTCAGACATAAGTTACAACAGGTCAGCAAAGGATAATCATCTGTGAACTGAGGGAGTGGAGCTACGAATTAAACCTTCTATTTAAGAGTAAAATTAAACATTTCTGAGCTTTACTGGAAATGCTCACCCAAATTCTACTACAAGTTAGTTTGCTGTTTAATTGTTGTGTTTTGTATTACATTGTTGCCTTTTTCTATTTTGTATACTTTGGTCTGTGTTCTTTACACTGTCTTTTACTTGAATTTTGATTTGAATGGCATACTAAAACTTGAAAAGACACCAAAGCTCTGTCTCTTGTGAGTCAGACAGAAATAAGAAGAGGTCAGTTAAGGAGTCGCACAAATTATTACATGTCAGCTAAGGTTAATCTATGAACAGAGGGGGTGGAGTTCGGAACTAAACCTTCTATTTAAGGGGTAAGGCTCACCAAGATTCTGCTAGAGTTTTCTGTGAGGGAAAGGTTTGCTTGTTTTTTATTTGTCGTGTTTTGTACTACTTTATAGCCTTTTTCAATTTTGAATACTGTGATTGGTTTTCTTTCCACTATAGTATCCTTATATTCTGCTTTTAACTGCATGCTAAAACTTGAAAACAAATCACAGTCCTATTCCTTGTGAGCTAGACAGAAATTAGAAGAGGTCAGTTAAGAAGTCACACATAAGTTACAACAGGTCAGCTAAGGTAATAATCTGTGAACTAAGGGGGTCGAGCTTCGAACTAAACCTTCTATTTAAGGGTTAAATAAAACATTTCAGAGCTTTACTTTAAAGGCTCACCCAGATGATGCTACAGTTTGAAGTGAGGGAAAGGTTAGTTTGCTTTTTATATGCATTTTGTATTACTTTATTGTCTTTTTCTGTTTTGAATACTGTGACTTTTTTACACTTTGTTTTACTTGTATTCTGCTTTTAACAGCAAGTAAAACTTGAAAACAGACCACAGCCCTGTCTCTTGTGAGTCAGATTGAAATTAGAAGAGGTCATTTAAAGAGTCACACATAAGTTACAACAGGTCAGCTAAGGTAACCATCTGTGAACTATTTAAGGGGTAAGGCTCACCCAGATTCTGCTAAAGTTTGCTGTGAGGGAAAGGTTAGGATCTAGTAACTAAACCTTCTATTTAAGGTGTAAAATAAAACATTTCAGAGCTTTACTGGAAAGGCTCACCCAGATTTTGCTACAGTCTGCTGTGACGGAAAGCTTAGTTTGCTTTTTATTTGTAGTGTTTTGTATTACTTTATTGTCTTTTTCTATTTTGTATACTGTGATTTGTTTTCATTGCACTGTGTTTTACTTGTATTGTGCTTTTAACTACATAATAAGACTTGAAAAGAGACCACAGCTCTGTCTCTTGTGAGTCAGACAGGAAATAGGACAGTTAAGGTGCCACACATAAGTTACAACATGTCAGCTAAAGTTAATCATCTGTGAACTGTGGGGTGGAGCTAGGAAGTCAATGTTCTTTTTGAGGGGTAAAAAGACATTTCAGAGCTTTACTGGAAAAGCTAACTCAGATTTTTCTGCAGTTTGCTGTAAAGGAAAGGTTAGTTTTCTTTTCATTTGTTGTGTTTTGTATTACTTTATTGTCTTTTTCTATTTTGTATACTGTGATTTGTTTTCTTTACACTGTGTTTTATTTGTATTCTGCTTTTAACTGCATACTAAAACTTGAAAAGAGACCACAGCTCTGTCTCTTGTGAGTCAGACAGAAATTAGAAGAGGTCAGTTAAGGAGTCACGCATAAGTTACAACAGGTCAGATAAGGTTAATCATCTGTGAAATGAGGGGGTGTAGGTAGGAACTAAACCTTCTTTTTAAGGGGTAAAATTAAACATTTCAGAGGGTTACTGGAAAGGCTAACTCAAGTTCTACTACATTTTGCTGTGAGGGAAAGTTTAGTTTGTTTTTTATTTGTTGTTTTAAGTATTACTTTATTGCCTTTTTCTATTTTGTATAGTGTGATTTGTTTTCTTTACATTGTTTTACTTGTATTCTGCCTTTACCTGCATAATAAAACTTGAAAAGAGACCATAGCTCTGTCTCTTGTAAGTCAGACAGAATTTTGAAGAGTTCAGTTAAGGAGTAACACATAAGTTACAACAGGCCAGCTAACATGTTCATCTGTGAACTGAGGGGGTGGAGCTAGGAACTAAACTTTCTATTTAAGGGGTAAAAAAAATTTTAGAGCTTTAGTGGAAATGATTACCCAGATTTTACTACAGTTTGCAGTGAGGGAAAGGTTAGATTGATTTTTATTTGTTTAGTTTTGTATTACTTTATTGTCTTTTTTGATTTTGTATACTGTGATTTGTTTTATTTACACTGTGTTTTACTTGTATTTTGATTTAACTGCACAGTAAAACGTGAAAAGAGACAACAGCTGTGTATCTTCTGTGTCAGACAGAAATTAGATGAGGTCAGTTAAGGAGTCACACATAGGTTACAACAGGTCAGCTAAAGTTAATAATCTGTGAACTGAGGGGTGGAGCTAGGAACTAAACCTTCTTTTTGAGGGGTAAAATTAAACATTTCAGAGCTTTATTTGAAAGGCTCACTCAGATTCTACTACAGTTTGCTATGAGGAAAAGGTTAGTTTGCTTTTTATTTGTTGTGTTTTGTTATGTTATTGCATTTTCTATTTTGTATACTGCAGTTTTTCTTTACACTCTGTTTTACCTGTATTCTGCTTTTAACTGCATACAAAAACTTGAAAGGAGAGCACAACTCCTTCTCTTTTGAGTCAAATCAAAATTAGAAGAGGTCAGTTAAGGTGTCACACATAAGTTACAACAGGTCAGCTAAAGTTAATCATCTGTGAACTGAGGGGATGGTGCTAGGAGCAAATCATTCCATTTAAGGAGTAAAATAAAAGAATTCAGAGCTTTATTGAAAAGGCTCACCAAGAGTCTGCTACAGGTTGCTGTGAGGAAATGGTTAGGTTACTTTTTTATTTCTTGTGTTTTGTATTATTGTATTCCCTTTTTCTATTTTGTATACTGTGGTTTGTTATCTTTACACTGTGTTTTGCCTGTATTCAGCTTTTATATGTATACTAAAACGTGAAAAGACAGCAAAGCTCTGTCTCTTGTGAGTCAGACAGAAATTAGAAGAGGTTAGTTAAGGAGTCACACACAAATTAACACAGGTCAGCTAAGGTTATTAATCTGTGAACTGAGGTGGTGGAGCTAGGAACTAAATCTTCTATTTAAGGGGTAAAATAAAACATTTCAGAGCTTTACTGGAAAGGCTCACCAGATTCTGCTGCAGTTTGCAATGAGGGAAAGGTTAGTTTGTTTTTTATTTGGTTTCTTTTGTGCTACTTTATTGCCTTTTTCTGTTTTGTATACTGTGATTTGTTTTCTTTCCACTATGGTATCCTTGTATTCTGATTTTACTGCATACTAAAACCTGAAAACAGACCACAGCTCTATCCTTGTGAGACAGACAGAAATTAGAAGAGGTCAGTTAAGGAGTCACACATAAGTTACAACAGGTTAGCTAAGGTTACCATCTTTGAGCTGAAGGGGTGGAGCTACGAACTAAACCTTCTATTTAGGGGTTAAATAAAAGATTTTAGAGCTTTACTGTAAAGGATAACCCAGATTCTGCTACAGTTTTCTCTGAGAGAAAGGTTAGTTTGCTTTTTATTTGTTGTGTTTTGTATTACTTTATTGCCTTTTCCTGTTTTGAATACTGTGATTTGATTTCTTTGCACTGTGTTTTACTTGTATTCTGCTATTAACTGCATACTAATATTTGAAAAGAACAACAGCTCTGTCTCTAGTGAGTCATGCAGAAATTAGAAGTGGTCAGTTAAGGAGTCACACACAAGTTACAAGAGCTCAGCTAAAGTTAATTATCTGTGAACTAAGGGGTGGAGCTAGGAAGTCAACCTTCTTTTTGAGGGGTAAAATAAAACATTTCAGAGCTTTACTGGAAAAGCTCACTAATATTTTTATACAGTTTGCTGTGAGGGAAAGGTTAGTTTGCTTTTTATTTGTTGTGTTTTGTATTACTTTATTGCCTTTTTCCTATATTGTATACTGTGATTTGATTCTTTTACACTCTTTTCATTTGTATTCTGTTTTCAACTGCATACTAAAACTTGAAAAGAGACCACAGCTCTGTCTCTTGTGAGTCAGACAGAAATTAGAAGAGGTCAGCTAAGGGGTCACACATAAGTTACAATAGGTCAGCTAAGGTTAATCATCTGAGAAATGAGGGGGTGGAGCTAGGAACTAAACCTTCTATTTTAGGGGTAAAATAAAACATTTTAGAGGTTTACTGGGAAAGCTTACTCAGATTCTACAACATTTTACTGTGAGGGAAAGGTTAGTTTTTTATTTGTTGTGTTTAGTATTACTTTATTGCCTTTTTCTATTTTGTATCCTGTGATTATCCTTTACACAATGTTTTCCATGTATTCTGCTTTTAACAGCATACAAAAATTTAAAAGAGACCACTGTTTGGTCTCTTGTGAGTCATAGAGAAATGAGAAGAAATAAGGTAAGGAGTCACACATAGGTTACAACAGGTCAGCTATGGTTATTCATCTGTAAACTAAGGGGGTAGAGCTAGGAACTAAGCGTTCCATTTAAAGGGTAAAATAAAATATTTAAGAGCTTTACTGGAAAAGCTCACACAGATTTTTCTACAGTTTGCTGCGAGGGAAAGGTTTGTTTGCTTTTTATTTGTTTTGTTTTGTATTACTTTATTGCCTTTTTCTATTTTATATACTGTGATTTGTTTTCTTTACACTGTTTTACTTGTATTCTGCTTTTAGTTGCATACTAAAACATGAAAAGAGTCCACAGCTCTGTCTCTTGTAAGTCCGACAGAAATTAGAAGAGGTCAGTTAAGGAGTAACACATAAGTTACAAGAGGTCAGATAAAATTAATCATCTGTGAACTGTGGGGTGGAGATAGGATCTAAACTTTCTTTTTGAGGGGTAAAATAAAAAATTTCACTGCGTTACTGAAAAGGCTCACTCGGATTCCACTACAGTTTGCTGTGAGAAAAAGGTTATTTTGCTTTTTAATTGTTGTGTTTTGTATTACTTTGTTGCCTTTTTCTATTTTGTATACTTTGATTTGTGTTCTATGCACTGTCTTTTACTTGAATTTTGCTTTTAACTGCATGCACTGTCTTTTACTTGAATTTTGCTTTTAACTGCATACTAAAACTTGAAAAGAGACCACAGGTCTGTCTTTTGTGAATCAGTCAGAAATTAGAAGAGGTCAGTAAAGAAGACACACGTAAGATACAACATGTCAGATAAGGTTAATCTTCTGTGAACTGAGGGGGTGGAGCTGGGAACTAAACCTTGCATTTAAGGAGTAAAATAAACAATTTCAGAGCTTTACTGGAAAGGCTCACCCAGATTCTCCTACAGTTTGCTGTGAGGGAAAGGTTAGTTTTTTTTTTTTTTTTTTTTTTTTTTTTGTAGTGTTTTATATTACTTTATTGCCTTTTTATATTTTTATACTGTGATTATTTTTTTACACTGTGTTTTACTTGCATTCTGCTTTTAACTGCATAGTAAAACTTGAAAAGAGACCACAGAACTGTCTCTTATGAGTCAGACAGAAATTAGAAGAGGTCAGTTAAGGTGTCCCAAATAATTTAAAACAGGTCAGCTAAGTTTAATCATCTGTGAACTGAGGGGGTGGAGCTAGAAGCTAAACATTCTATTTAACAAATAAAATAAAAAGTTCAGAGCTTTATTGAAAAGGCACACCCAGATTCTACTACAGGTTGCTGTGAGCAAAAGGTTAGTTTGCTTTTTATTTGTAGTGTCTTGGATTAAATTATTGCCTTTTAATATTTTATATACTGTGTTTTTTTTTTTTTTACACTATGTTTTACCTGTATTCAGCTTTTAACTGCATACTAAAACTTGAAAGGACACCACAGCTCTGTCTCAGACAGAAATTAGAAGAGGTCAGTTAAGGATTCACATATAAGTTAACACAGGTCAGCAAAAGTAACCATCTGTGAATTGAGGCATTGGAGCTAGAAACTAAATCTTCTATTTAAAGGGTAAAATAAAACATTTCAGAGCTTTACTGAAAAGGCTCACCCAGATTCTACTACAGTTTGCTGTGAGGGAAAGATTAGTTTGCTTTTTATTTGTTGTGTTTTGTATTACTGTATTGCCTTTTTCTATTTTATATACTGTGATATTTCTTTACACTGTGTTTTACTTGTATTCTGCTTTTAACTTCAAACTAAACCTTGAATAGAGACTTAAGGTCAGTTAAGGAGTCACACATAAGTTACAACAGGTCAGTAAAGGTTAATCATCTGTGAACTGAAAGGGTGGAGCTAGGAACTAAACCTTCTATTTAAGGGGTAAAATAAAAGATTTCAGAGGTTTACTTGAAAGATTCACTCAGATTCTACTACATGTTGCTGTGAGGAAAAGGGTAGTTTGCTTTTTATTTGTTGTGTTTAGTATTACTTTACTGCCTTTTTCTATTTTGTATAATGTGATTTGTTTTCTTTACACTGTTTTATTTGTATTCTGCTTTTAATTGCATATAAAAACTTAAAAAATAAATCACAGCTCTGTCTCTTGTAAGTCAGATTGAAATTAGAAGAGGTCATTTAAAGAGTCACACATAAGTTATAACAGTTCTGCTAAGGTTATTCATCTGTTAACTGAGTGGGTGGAGCTAGGAACTAAACCTTCTATTTAAGGGGTAAAATAAAACATTTCAGAGCTTTAAGGGAAAGGCTCACTCAGGTCCTGGTACAGTTTGCTGTGAGGGAAAGCTTAGTTTACTTTTTATTTGTTGTATTTTGTATTACTCTTTTGCCTTTTCCTGTTTTGTATACTGTGATGTGTTTTCTTTACACTGTCTTTTACTTGTAGTCTGCTTTTAACTGCACACTAAAATTTGAAAAGAGACCACAGCTCTGTCTTTTCTGAGTCAGAAAGAAATTAGAAGAGGTCAGTTAAGGAGTCATCTGTGAACTGTGGGGGTGGAGCTTGGAGCTAAACCTTCTATTTAAGAGTAAAATAAAAAATTTCACAGCTTTATTGAAAAGGCTCACCTATAGTCTTCTACAGGTTGCTATGAGGAAAAAGTTAGTTTGCTTTTTATTTGATGTGTTGTATTAATTTATTGCATTTTTCCATTTTGTATACTGTGGTTTGTTTCCTTTACACTATGTTTTACCTGTATTCAGCTTTTAACTGCATACTAAAACTGGAAAAGACACCACAGCTCTTTCCCTTGTGAGTCAGACAGAAATTAGAAGAGGTCATTTAAGGAGTCACACATAAGTTACAACAGGTCAGCAATGGTAACCATCTGTAAACCAAGGTGGTGGAGCTAGGAATTAAACATTCTATTTAAGAGGTAAAATAAAACATTTCAGTGTTTACTGGGAAAGGCTCACCCAGATTCTACTACAGTTTGCTGTGAGGAAAAGGCTAGTTTGCTTTTTATTTAATGTGTTTAGTATTACTGTATTGACTTTTTCTATTTTTATACTGTGATTTGTTTTCTTTACACTGTTTAACTTGTATTCTGCTTTTAACTGCATACTAAAACTTGAAAAGAGACCACTGCTCTGTTTCTTGTCAGTCAGCCAGAAATTAGAAGAGGTCAGTAAAGGAGACACACATAAGTTACAACAGAAGATTCAGTGCCAACTGAACCCCTCACCCATTAAAGGGCCCATCTCAACAAAAGAATGCCACCCAGTAACCACGCCACTCAGATAACCGTGCACTCTCCAGAGCTAAGAAAACAGCATCCAGGGGACTAGATGACATCCCGGCTGTGTACTGCATGAACCATTTAACTGGCATCACCACGGTTACACGAATTACAACTCACCTGGGTTTTGTGCCCACAGGAGTGGCATACAGCTATCATCCCACTTCACAAGGCATCCACTTTGATCCTGGGACCACTGTCTCAGTCTGGACGAGCCAGATCTGCAAGGACAACAAGGAACTTAAAACACAGCAACCTTCGCAACACTGAACTCCCACCCAGTTTAAGTTCGCGAAGTGAAGGGCTGATCTTGCTTCCTGAACTCGATAGACTTTTGAATCAGTCTCCCAAAGTCGTGAACGAGGGGTAAGATGGTTCACACAGCTCACGGACTCAAGTTAAGCCAACAACACCATCTCAGAGTGCATGAGGGGATTAAATTCTTTAGATGTAGCATTTCAAGTGGGGCTGTGTCTTACAAGGCTTTGTAAGTCAAGCAGATATCACCTCTAAACAGACGATGAGACATGTCCATACGGCAAAATTTTCAAGCATAGCAACTGGTGAGGGGACCAGAAAAATTCAACAAGGTCAATGGCAGAAAAGATCAAAAAGCTAGTAGCTGTTCACCCTTACTGTTTATTCCCTCCAGTGACAAGCACAATATCCAGCTTAAGAAAAAGAGGAAGACAGTTATGTGAATTAAATGTAATAGTAATTTTGCACATTTTCTTCAAGCAAACAGCCTTAACTGAACCTGGCCTCAGATTGGTTCAGGGGGATTTTGTTGAACTCTGCTAAGTGCCAACTCTGCCATCCGGCCCCAAATGGGAGATAATAAATAATTAAGAAGCACGTTTTATAAAGAAAATAGTAAGCCAGAGCAGAATGAATGCCATGCTCTTCAAGAACTCCTGAAAAAGAAGCAGAAGTTGGGTTTAAGTGTTCAGCTCACGAGGCAAAAAGTTTCTACAGTCTGCTAAATGCAACACATACATGGTTTGATGGAAGTTAGTATTTTGGGTAGAGGGAAGCAATTTAATCACTATGAAAGAATTTGAACAATGAATACATAATCCGGAGTGTCTTTGGTGCCCCATCTTCAGAATGTCTTTTTATGGGTTGGAAGCATTAAACGTGACAGGCAAGCCCAACACTACAATGAGCTACTGCATAAAACCCAGTGGTCAAAAAAAAAGATTGAAACTATAAATTTTCCATCCAGACTTGAGGCACCTGTTTTTTTTTTTTTTTTTTTTTTACCGTATGACTAAATTCCCAAAAAAAGTCCTAACACACAGCTTAAACACTTTCCATCAGGTAAATTGTGGTTGATACAACTTTTGCCATTGAAGTTCAGCCCAGGCCAAAAACAACCGGAATCTCAAGGACAGCTTATAACCAGTATATCAACACACAAATTAGGGTTATGGAAATCTGTGAATTGCACATTTAGAGTATGGTTGAGTAAGATTAGAGAGAGATAAACATTTTACTAGTGGTAAAGCAGAGGTGGGGAGAGAGAAAGGGAGTGAGAAATAGTTTCAGTTACTTGTGGATGGGCTAGCAGTAGGACAGTTGGAGTGCCACTGCTTGCTTGGCGATCCTTCTTTTGTCAGCACCGCACGAAAGTTTTACCTGGTCAATTGCATCTACTGTACAAGCTTAATTTCAAGGCAATGATAGTTCAGACACCCACTTGCTGTACAATATTTGCTTTTTTATCATGGAAAAGGATAAATAAAGGCCATGTGTTACCTTGCCTTTACCAGGACCACACAAAAATTAAGAAAGCCATTTTCTCAAACTGTTTGCCGTACCACACAATATTGTCTGTTTTGCCTAAAGGTATGTTCTAATACTGCTCACCTTCACCCACAAGCCAATGCAGCTCACCCAGATTTGTTTTATCATAATGGAAGTGGGGAGCACACAGAGCTGGGACACAGAGCGCGGGACACAGAGCTGGACACAGAGCGCTGGGACACAGAGCTGCTGGGACACAGAGCGATGGGACACAGAGCAAGGACAGCAGAGCGCTGTGGGACACAGAGCCGGGACACAGAGCGGCTGGACACAGAGCTGCTGGGGACACAGAGCTGGGATACAGAGCGCTGGGACACAGAGCTGTGGGACACAGAGCGCTGGACACAGAGCGCTGGGACACAGAGCGGGACACAGAGAGCGCGGGGACATGATGCTGGGACACAGAGCGCTGGGACAGAGCGCACACAGAGCTGGGACACAGAGCTGGACACAGAGCCGCTGGACACAGGAGCGATGAGCGCGGGACACAGAGCGCGGGACACAGAGCGCGGGACACAGAGCGCGGGACACAGAGCGCGGGACACAGAGCGCGGGACACAGAGCGCGGGACACAGAGCGCGGGACATAGAGCGCTGGGACACAGAGCGCCGCGACACAGAGCCGCTGGGACAGAGCGACAGAGCGGACACAGAGCGCCGGGACACAGAGCGCGGACAGAGCTGCTGGGACACAGAGCTGGACACAGAGCGCGCGACACAGAGCGCGCGACACAGAGCGCGCGACACAGAGCGCGCGACACAGAGCGCGCGACACAGAGCGCATACGCTGAGCAGACACAGAGCGATTAGAGCGACATTGCAGAATACAGTGAGCGCTGTGGACAGTTTCTTGCCCCAGATGTCAGGTGCCCCCAGAAGGAAGGCAAAACATAAAGTTATGCAAACATGCAATACAGAATAATCAAAAAACAGTAGTTGCAAGCAAATACATCATAAGAGAATACCCCAAAAAGGTTGTATGATAGACAAGCCTTATGACAAAACACCTTAAGAGGGACAGGAGGGAATTTGACTGTAGCTGTATGAGCACTTCAACATCTACATTTGGCGTGGTAGGTACAAACTGTGCAATTACAAGTTCATCGCATACAGCTGCAGTCATTACAGATGGAAGAATCCTCAAGTTAAGTAGGGGTGGTAGGCACCATGTGAACGCTAGGAGAAGCGAGGATGCCTCTGCAAGACTGCTGTGGCAAACCCAGCCTAGATTTATATAGTGGAGGTGATAGTGGAGTGAAAGTGTGCACTGGAACTCCTGTAAAGGCTACAAAATATCTCTGGTAGGGACCTTCCTGAGGAAGGCAGCAGAGGTGAGGCTTAGCTCTGGGTGAGTGATCTGATGATGGCAGCCTTTTTCCACAAAGAAATGAGCAACAAAAAGCCACATGCAGGTCATCCATTTGAAAATTGTCTGTTTGAATGGTCTTTCCCTTGGGAGCACCTGCAGCATAGGACACGTCAGAGCGTTTAGATTTTCTGAATGGCTTTGTCCTGTCCAAATAGTAAACGGGTTGGTATGTGAACGCCCAAGGAATGTAGCAGTCTTTCCTTTGTTTTGTGGATTAGGATAAAAGGTAGTAAATGGATATCCTGATTCAAAGTTACACTGGATACTACCTTGGCATGGAAGGTAGTGGGTTGGTTCTGCGAAACCCCTGTCCTGATGGAAAATGATGAATGGTTGCACAGCCCATGAGGGCCTGTAGCCCGAAAACCAAGTGCGGCTGAGGCAGATAAGCAGCCAGAAGAAAAGGCTGCTGTTTTCCATGACAAGTATTGCGGAAGCCTGTTGGAAGGCTAGTGCTGGCCTGGCAGAGAAGCGCGGTCAGCTTCTTCAACATAGGAAGCTGAGGTCCCACAGGACCGGTGGTTCTTGGGGTTTTGATATTCTGCCCTCCCATAAACTGCTCCTAAGAGGATGAGAATAAAGTGAGGATCTGTGTTGTATTGCGTGAAATGGGCTGAAGCGTGATCTTGGATGGAGGAGAAGGAAAAGTCCAATGTTTAACATCTCAGCTAGGTAATTGTAAATATTTGAGGTATATTTATTACCCAAGGATTCTGTTCCTTTTTTCTTGATTCCAGGCACAAAATTGTTTCCATTTGGCGTGGAGTAGGCTTATCTAGTAGGCACCTTCTGGGTCTCCAAGAGATGACATCTCGCACCTCCTGAGAGGAGAATTGTTGGAAATCACGAATTCCTCCATGCAGCTAGATTTAGGGTTTGAGTCGCCATGAAGGGTTTTGTAGTTGGTGTTGGAACAGAAGAGGGACTAGAGGCAGGATCCGGCGTGGTGGGGAATGTGGCCAGGCCTCAGGAGCCGGATATTTAGCCAGTCCGACAATGAGAATCATTTCATCTCCCTGCCTCCGGCTTTATTGGTAGAACCTCAAAGCAAGCAGAGTGCAAGAGGCGAAGGCATAGAGACTGTCAAGGTTGTCCAATTGAAGGAAAGTGCGCCCACTTCTCTGGTGGGCCAGGATGATAGGGTCTCAATAAAAATTTTTTCAAATGGTGTACCTCTGTGGGTAGCAAAGAGATTCATGTCTGGTTGTCCCCATGCCAGAGTTATCTTTGTGAAAAACTTGAGGATGCAACTCCATTCGTAGATCTGGTTGGTGCTATTTCTGCTAGGTTGTTCGCCAGTGTGTTTTTCTTCCCCGCAGGAATTGTGCCGTCAGCTGAATTTGCAATTCCAGTGCTGTGTTCCAGGGTCATAGTTTGCCTGCATGGGGCAGGCGAAGGAGTTCCCCTGTTTGTTTGGTTATGTACCACATCACTGTGGTGTTGTTCGTCCTCACTGGTCAGCTGGCCTGGATGCAGTAGGTCTTTGAAGGTCATAATAGCATTTTGCAATGGCCAATATTTTTTTGCTGATGTGAATAAAAGCCGGGTCCATTTTCTGAATGCACCGGATTCACGCGCGTGTGCTCCCCAGGCGAGGTCTGAGAGGAGGTCTGTTGTGATGATTTGAGTTGCTTGAGGCAGAAAGGGAAGATCAAAGTTCTTTACAAGTTTGAGCCCACCCACAAAAAAAATTCCCTTGAAGGCACATGAATGAGGGATAATCTGCTTCCCAAGCTGTACACAAGGAGACCGCGGCTTAGTACCATTGAAGCCTCCCATGCAGCCTTGTAATACGGGATCAGTAGACGCACTTGCTAAAATTCCAGAGCCTGGCAGGGACTTTCCTTGCAGTTACCCAGGAAAGTTGCCATTTTCTGAAGTATTGGAGACAGTTGCCCTTGTTTGTCTGGCGCGTGAGGTAGGTCATCTGGGTGGTTGTATTCAAGCTGGCACCCAGGAAAATTTGTTTAATGGGTATTAGTTTTGATTTCTTTTTGTTGACTAATAAAACTGAACTTCCTGGGATACACAAACACCAGGTGCTGCAGTAGTAAGTCCTTGCTGTCCACTTGGATCAGGCAGTTGTCCAGATTTGTATCCCTTGTAGTCTGCAGAAGGCGATTACTGATGCCAGGCATTTCGTAAACACTCTAAGCAGCAGAGTGTCATGCAATGCAGAATTGTAATGGTTGAACTCTAAGACATCCGAGGGTCTTCTGCAATGTTGCCGGATTGGGACATGCAGGCATGCCTGAGGCAGTCCAACAGCTACCAGCCAAGACCTCGTCTACATGGGAAGCTGCTAATGTGAGTATCTCTGAATTTTAAATCTGTAGATAAGGTGTTTAGTAGGATATTATAACTAAGATGTTCCAATTTTTGTCTTTTTCCTTGTACTGTGAAATATCTGGTCAAAACCCCTGACCTGTTCTTTGGCAGGTACTTGAATTAAGCTTGCCGTCCAAGAGCTGAAATTTGTTTTTGCAAAGCTCTGCCTTTTGATTTTAGTGTTTGGCAAAGCTCGGAAGGGTGGAAAGTGGGAACCTGCAGCTTCCGTCTGGCAATGTCCAGAACCATTTGCCTTTTGTAACAATATGCCAATTTTTTTGAGAATGTCAGTCACCAAAGGTGCTGGCCATTAGTTTACGGCAGTGGTGAGGGGGAAGTCAACAGGGTATGTTTTCTAAAGACTGATCTATCTTTTCTCCACCTCTTGGGTACAGGTTGCCACTGTCTGCTCTTAAAAGATCCTTGAGGTCATGTTCTTCACCCCTTGGCTGCCTGTATTCGCTCCCTTTGAGGTCTGGCTGTCCATGGCTGGAAGGACCGAATTTTGAAGGTCAGCTCACGAATGTGGTGGTTGTACCTGGAGTGAAACCTTTTCACCGTTTGCATTGATTTCACTTTTTCCTCCATTTTCTTTTAGCACTGTTTAAATGACCAAATACATCTTTTGAAGAGGTGACGAATAATTTAGCTTTGACATGATATGGTAAGGTTTGTTCTTGAGCCAAGGCCGCCACCATAACAGACCCCGTAACAGCAGATCTACAACAAGGGCCCCAAAGCATCAAAACCACACTGCAAGGAAATGGCTCCACTTGCTCTGCACCATGCAACAAACTCTGCAACTTTAAATCTGGTTGTCTTACAGTCATCTGCTTTTCAGCTGAGAGATATCAAAAACCGTTGATACTTTAACATATGGAACTGGACAGTTTATCACCTCATGGTTTAAAAGTGGCAAAAGGTGTACACCTTTTCCCCCACCTTTCTAAAGCGCCTGGAATCTTCTCTCTGAAGGTAATGGGTTTTACAGAAGCCTTAATTCCTTTGGAACTTGTGAAATAAAGTTTCTGGGTCAGCAGTATGGCTTTTATATAGGAACTGGTGGGAATCAGGGTCCAGTAATACAAGTCTGGTTTAACAGGAGCTGAGGCAAAGAATCTGGATTGGCATGGCTTCCAAGAAGCACATCATCCAGTCATATCTAAACAGGGAGGATAGCTAGGCCCATGTTGGGGAGCAGAAGAAATTCTGGAGCCTTTCTGAATCTAAGTAAT